>NC_042999.1:157297236-157604736 GCF_006345805.1 Octopus sinensis
TGCTGCAGCACCGCCTTTAATCGAGCAACTCGACCCCGGGACTTATTCTTTTGTAAGCCCAGTACTTATTCTATCGGTCTCTTTTGCCGAACCGCTAAGTAACGGGGACATAAACACACCAGCATCGGTTGTCAAGCAATGCGAGGGGGACAGACACAGACACACAAACACACACATGCATATAGATATATATATATACATATATAAGACGGGCTTCTTTTCAGTTTCCGTCTACCAAATCCACTCACAAGGCTTTGGTCAGTCCGAGACTATAGTAGAAGACACTTGCCCAAGGTGCCACGCAGTGGGACTGAACCTGGAACCATGTGGTTGGTAGACAAGCTACTTACCACACAGCTACTCCTGCGCCGTATATGTGCAAAGAATATATAAGTACAAATGTTTCTTTATCTGTGACAACATTGACAATAATACTGTAATTTTCAGCAGGTCTAGGTTTCGAATAGCCGTGGTAGTATCAAGTTCTATGTTTTCTACCTTTATGAACTTCCCTGCTTTGAAAGTAGCCTTTGCACATTTATCATATCCGAATTTCATATCTATATCAGAGCTGAATTCTTTGACAATATTCAGGAGCTCTTCTAATTCTTTGTCGTTTTAGATCACCCATATAGAGCAGATGATTAATTTTCTGGTCAAAGATCTTATACCCTCTCTTAACATTATTCAGTTGTGTGGATAAAGGGAACAGAGCGAGGCAGAATAGTAATGGTGACAGTGAGAGGGCTGAACTTGGCTTTGGAAAGGGCCAACTCGTCTTGTTCTGTTTTAATTACAAATAGAAAAAATAACAATAATATATATATATATATATATATATATGCTAGCACTATGACCCGGCAACGCCGGGTCATAGTGCTAATGCATGCATATACAGCTGCGTGCGTGCGCACATGCACGCGAGTACTGTCCAAATCGCCGACCAATCACATACAGCTAACTGGCATTCAATTGGCGTATCAAGTTTCGGGCATTTTCATTGGGTTTTCGATAGAAAATTCACAAAAAAGTCACTTCTATTGATTTTTTAATGGCTTTGTGGGGTGACTGGGGAAATGTAAAGATGTGCACGACCACCCTTGAACGATTTTGCCGTTTATATACATAGAGACATACATACATACATACATACATACATACATACATACATACATACATACATACATAATACATACACACACACACACACACACACACACACACACACACACACACACACACACACACACACACACACACACACACACACACACACACACACATATATATATATAATTAATAATATCAAAGGGTAATCAGAAATATTAGAAATTTCCATTACCAGTGGCCTAGCGTGTAAAGATTTAGTCAAAAGACTATATATTATTCATATAAATACAGTGTACATTTAAATATTTTAAGAGGTATCCATCGTAGAACTCCTTGCATGCTAAAGAGAACAGTTAAATTCCAAACCACTCTTAGGGAATGAAAAATAAAAACATTTACCATCTGACTCCTGGACCAATGGTTTCAGACTTTTTTAGCAAATAAAATAATTTGCTAGGCGCAGTCTTCTTCAGCAGGTACACCTTAGATTAAATATATATACATGAGGCAATCCGGTATATGCCCCGTGCTTATACATTCTAATTTTTCAAATTTACCACGCAAGCACAGCTCCTTGTTGGCAGTAAATTAAAATGCCAGCTTTTTAATTTGAAAATTATCCAGAAAAAATTATCAATAATTGATAATATCAAAGGGTAATCAGAAATAGAAATTTCCATTACCAGACACTTGCTCATTCCTCGGGTTGACCCTCCAGTTCGTAGCCAGAGCTTGGTCCTACGCTGCCAGTATAGTGCTCTCGGTCTCTTTTTAAGGTTCCTTTCATCAGCCAACTCCACCTATTTTTTCCAGCAACTTCTGTTGTCGTTACACGAATTGATTTTGTAGTCCCTTCGTCATGTCCTTTTTCTACTTCTTATCAGTCACCTTTCTTCATTTGCTCTCTTCATGTATAGGCGATCAGTGTCTGCACGTGAATGACGGTCTCCATGCTTCGTTAGGAGCTTTCTTGACTTCCTGTCCATCTCCTTTAGGTCCTCCTCTGTCGTCCATGAATAGCGAGTGGTTTACTTTTCCCATAATTATTATTATTATTATTATTATTATTATTCAGTAGTTTTATTTTTATAGCGTGCTTTCACATTATTATTATTATTATTAATATTATTATTATTATTACTACTACTATTATTATTATTATTATCATTATTATTATTATTATTATTATTATTATTATTATTATTATTATTATTATTATTATTATTATTATCATTATTATTATTATCATCATCATCATTATTATTATTATTATTATTATTATTATTATTATTATTATTATTATTATTATTATTGAGTGAGAGAGCAGTTCATGCCATCAAAGTGACACTGGGGTAAAATATACAAAGCCCAATATACCCATCATGACTACCCGTCTGATAAGGGTACACCAGGCACATGCATCACAACCATATGTGCGCGACATGGTGATCGCATATCAAGATAAACAGCACATGACCTTGCAGGTGGGGCCCAGTTAGAATTTTCTTCAGGTTGGGTAGCCCATCCCGCTCAAAAGGTCCCTGATTAAGGGTTGTTTGAGGATGTTGAAAGAACCACTCATGTTTCCAGAGGTGAACTATTCAAACCCCAAACAATCCCTCTCAACACATGGCTATGATGCTCCCCCACTACTTCTGCTCGTGATCAGAGATGCACATATCGTCAGCCACTAAGGGACATACTCAACTGGTTAAGGTCAAACAACTGACAAGCAAATCTGTGGTATTGAGCAGAATATTTGCTGTAGCCCAACTTTTATACCAAGACAAAACAATGTACATGATAGCAATCATCATCATCATCATCATCATCATCATCATCATCATCATCATCGTCATCATCATCACCATCATCATCAAGGCAGTGAGCTAGCAGAATTGTTAGCAGCCGGGAAAAATTCTTAGCGCCATTTCGTCTTTATGTTCAGAGTTCAAATTCCGCCGAGGTTGACTTCGCTTTTCATCCTTTCGGGGTCGATAAAATAAGGACCAGTTGAACACTGGAGTCGATGTATATATTGTATGATGTATATAATTATATCTTGTCTTTTTGTGCACAGTTTAAATTTTATTTGCTATCTTGTTTAGAATTTATCAAAAGTTAAGTGAACGGTCAAATGTAACATTTAGTGATGAGCTAGCTGAGCGGATAGAGTATTGGACAGTAGGTTAATAAAGTTTATTCTGATTTCATTCAAGTTTTCATCTTTATGTTAGCCTACCCAGAAACCTATTACTGTGCAAACACCAATCACCTTGCACCACACAAGCGTATGTACCTGAAACAACAAACTTAGATCGCTTCTGACAGTACTTACCCCTGTCCTGTTATTATTTTAACATAATAATGATGAGTAGATGTTCTAGGTACAAATTTGATGCAGCTTCCTGTTACCATTTCTATTTCTTTCATGGCTGCTCTGAACAAGGTCTTATCGTAAGTGTCTGCATCAGAATAGACAGTTACAATTAGTAATGTGGTCACAAAAGTATGTAGCTTTTAGATAAATAAAAGTTTCTTAACTTAGAAATAAATTGACTGGCTATACGAATGCTCTAACACATGCGGAGAGCTGGCAGAAACGTTAGCACGCCGGGAGAAATGCGTAGCTGTATTTCATCTGCCGTTATGTTCTGAGTTCAAATTCCGCCGAGGTTGACTTTGCCTTTCATCCTTTCGGGGTCAATTAAATTAAGTACCAGTTACGCACTGGGTCGATATAATCGACTTAATCCATTTGTCTGTCCTTGTTTGTCCCCTCTGTGTTTAGCCCCTTGTGGGTAGTAAAGAAATAGAATGCTCTAACACATGCATATTTACCATCCCATGTACTTCATCAATACAATTATTCCCTCACAGGCGCACTCGATCTCATCTTCTCATATACACCCTTTCAAACCGCTCACCTAACTACACAAACATATACCAACATCCCATAGCCCCACTGACAGAGTACACACAGATATACTCTTATAATATAGGCGTAGGAGTGGCTGTGTGGTAAGTAGCTTGCTTACCAACCACATGGTCTGGGTTCAGTCACACGTGTGGATGGTCTATTGGAACAAATTTTGCATGAGAGAAACTCTCACATTGGCTGTTTGGAGCAAAACGCTCTCTTGTTTATAACGCTAGTGCGATGGTCTCAGCGCTGGAGGTCGCGAATATTTATTTCTTCGCATGTACAAGAGCACATTTTGCACCAAAAAGTCAATGTATGAGTTTCTTATTTCTTTATGGCCCACAAGGGGCTAAACATAGAGGGGACAAACAAGGACAGACAAACGGATTAAGTCGATTACGTCGACACCAGTGCGTAACTGGTACTTAATTTATCGACCCCGAAAGGATGAAAGGCAAAGTCGACCTCGGCGGAATTTGAACTCAGAACGTAGCGGCAGACGAAATACCTATTTCTTTACTACCCACAAGGGGTTAAACACAGAGGGAACAAAGAAGGATAGACAAACGGATTAAGTCGATTATATCGACCCCAGTGCGTAACTGGTACTTATTTAATCGACCCCGGCGACGAGCTGGCAGAATCGTTAGCACGCCGGGCGAAATGCGTAGCCGTATTTCGTCCGTCTTTACGCTCTAAGATCAAATTCCGCCGAGGTCGACTTTGCCTTTCATCCTTTCGGGGTCGATAAATTAAGTACCAGTTACGCACTGGTGTCGATGTAATCGACTTAATCCGTTTGTCTGTCCTTGTTTGTCCCCTCTATGTTTAGCCCCTTGTGGGCAATAAAGAAATAAGAAACTCATACATTGACTTTTTGGTGCAAAATGTGCTCTTGTACATGCGAAGAATTAAATCCTCGCGACCTCCAGCGCTGAGACTGAAAGAAGCCCATCTTATCTAAAAGAAAAAAGCCCACCACATGTGTGTATGCGCGCGTGCCTTTATATCTGTGTTTGTCCCTCACCATTGCTTGACAACAAGTGTTGATGCGTTTACATGCCTGTAACTTAGCGATTTGGCATAAGTAATCGATAGAATAAGGACTAGACTTTAAAAATAGAATACTGGGGTTGCTTCGTTCGATTTCAAGGCTGTGCCCCAACATGGCTGCAATCTAAAAACTAAAACAAGTAAAAGATAAATGACGCTTTGCAGTTTCCCATTTCCGTGTGGCAGCGGTGTTTCTGGATTGCAAGGAGCTGCTTGCTCTGTGAAAAAAACTTCTGTGAACAGCGGCATGAAATGCTTCTGGGGCAACTTATTGAAGTTGATGCGTGGGTACCACTGTTGCTAGTCCGTTGAAACCTTTTGTGCTGCAGCCTAATCTTACAACATAATAAGGAGTGGTCTGTTTTGTGTCGTGACTTTGTCTAGAAGTAAGTGCTTGTAATGCACAGCATTTATTTCTTTTGCTGCTTGGTGTAGTCTTCCGATCGGCTGTTTGGATAGATCCTAATTTCTGTGCACCCAATGGAGAATTAGTTCGTGATGGAGTTAAGTGAACGGTCAAATGTAATATTTAGTGATGAACTAGCTGAGCGGAGAGATTATTGGACAGTAGGTTAATAAAGTTTATTCTGATTTCATCAATAATAATGATGGTTATATGATAGGATGCAAGACTAGGCGACGTTTTGGAGGACAAGTGATTTGCCCATGTGGCAAATAATCTCCATATCACCAGCAAATCCAAAGGAAAGACGGAATCATTACGGTTTGGTACCAGTGCTAAAAGCAACAGCATGCAGGTAACATCAAAATAACTTATGAGATCCGACCCCGGATTTATCCTCGGGGGGATCACAATTGCGAGCAATAGGAAGGTTGTTGATTCTCATAAGTTCGTCCGCTCTTCGACGGGTTTTGAATTTCATAAAGCAGGAGATCCCAAAAAATTACCTTCGCACAAGAAAGGCTTGGTGGCATTCCGAGCTTGCAAGTCAATGGCCATGCAAACAAGATGCACTTGGTTACACATTATCACGAGTTGAAGGTGAACATCTTTCAAATACGGGTTTATTTTAATCTATTATTATTATTACTATTTATTACATTGCTCTACTGTCCTTCATACTGTACATATGATGCCAATTCTAAATGTCTCCGACAATTATACAGTGACTACACAAAGTAAATCGCATTTGAGCGATACAATACAGCAACAATAATTATTTGAGAATTGCTAACCAAACTTATTAAGGATACTGGAAAAATCATAGAAATGTTACTGATTCTCATTTCTCATACAAGAATTCCTTTCGGAATGTGGTAATGGGAAATCATAATAGGAATTTATACTTACTGAAATATGAAGAAATTTCGTATGGGACAATTCCATTGGGCCATAACCGTCTTCTATCTCCCACAGCATTTCTGTCCTGTAGGAGAAACAGATAATTTACAGATAGATTGATCAAGCATGAAAACATGCATTCAAACACAACATTCATCTTGGCTCCCCTTGTGTGCCTGGTATGAGGCATTCGGACATGCATGTGTGCGTGTGTGGGAACGGGTTCCTGGAATCAACAGGCATTGTATGCAAACTAAGGACGAAATATCCGGAGAATACAGACATTGCAATGAATATCGGAAATATATCTTGGTCAAACAAAAATAGTTACACAGAAACAGTATGAAACTAAGACTGAAAGAAATTAATTAAATAATTACAGAAAATGGCTGCTTAAAATTGATCGTGACATACTAATGTGAACCAATATAGAAATTACTAATTCAATTAGGCTAGGTCGTTTTCGTGTAAAAATTAGCAAAGTTAGTAAAAGTTAGCAAAGTCGTCTCGATGACTGCAGAGGCCTGACTCGATTCCTGTCGGTAGTTCTATAACATTTTTTCTATCTTTGATTTGAGGTTATAGAGTTTAATTTCATCTTGATCATCGAAAACATTAGCCATTTATTTTAAAATCTATTGTAGGCGCAGAAGTGGCTGTGTTGCTAACCAACCACATGGTTCCGGGTTCAGTCCCACTGCATAGCATCTTGGGCAAGTGTCTTCTGCTATAGCCCCGGGCCGACCAAAGCCTTGTGAGTGGATTTGGTAGATGGAAACTGAAAGAAGCCCGTCGTATATATGTATATATATATATATGTATGTGTGTGTGTTTGTGTGTCTGTGTTTGTCCCCCTAGCATTGCTTGACAACCGATGCTGGTGTGTTACGTCCCCGTCCGTTAGCGGTTCGGCAAAAAGAGACCGATAGAATAAGTACTGGGCTTACAAAAAGAATAAGTCCTGGGGTCGAGTTGCTCGATTAAAGGCGGTGCTCCAGCATGGCCGCAGTCAAATGACTGAAACAAGTAAAAGAGTAAAAGAGTATGCATTCCATCGTTTTACATATGTACCTAATAGAACCAACCATTGACTAGCAAAATACTGCGTTAAATCAAATGTTCGGAAAGATTTTAATAACTTATTTGCTTCATTCGTCAAATTGCAACAAAAGCAGCAGCTTTAAATATTGATTTAAAGTAGAAACCATTGTGTTGTACCATCTGAAGCCACATTTCTGTCCGTTCTTTGACCCCATGCTGATGCCAGTTCTTGTCCTTTGAGACGAAGAACTTCTTCACTGAAGCTTTCACCTTCTCTTGGTTGATAAAATGTCACGGGCACAGCAAGTGACTCATGGATCCGATCAAATAAAATATTGCAAAACTTCTGACTCAACACAATGGTATGTTACTTCGCAAGCTGGCAGAAACGTTAGCACGCCGGGCGAAATGCCTAGCCGCATTTCGTCTGCCGCTATGTTCTGCGTTCAAATTCCGCCGAGGTCGACTTTGCCTTTCATCCTTTCGGAGTCGATTAAATAAGTACATATTTCTTTATTACCCACAAGGGGCTAAACACAGAGGGGACAAACAAGGACAGACATAGGTATTAAGTCGATTACATCGACCCCAGTGTGTAACTGGTACTTAATTTATCGACCCCGAAAGGATGAAAGGTAAAGTCGACCTCGGCGGAATTTGAACTCACAACGTAACGCAGACGAAATACCGCTAAGCATTTTGCCCGGCGTGCTAACGTTTCTGCCAGCTCGTACCAGTTACGCACTGGGGTTGATATAATCGACTTAATCCGTTTGTCTGACCTTGTTTGTCCCCTCTGTGTTTAGCCCCTTGTGTGTAGTAAAGAAATAGGTCTGTTACTTCATTTTTGTTTTGCTCTTTCACCACCTCCCAATGTCTAAAACATAAGAGACTGTCCTGCACAACTAAATTTAAATTAAGTGTGATTAATTATTCAAAATAAAAGCATTGGAATAGAGATTCCGAAAAACTGGAACTAATAGAAAAGTGGACCCGTTTTTGGCGCAATCAAGAAGGAAAATTGAAAATCATTAAAAGTGGTAAACTGGCAAATAGCAAGACCTTGAAAATAAATTATATGAATAGGTTGTGAATCAGAGAAGGCGGGGACTATCCTTTTCTACAATTATGATAGTTTTTAAGCAAAGAGAATTGCATATGATAATAGTTTAGAAAATTTTACGGTCATACATCTTGGTGTTATCGGTTCATGAAACTAGTTATGAGAACCAGAACGGAAAATACTCAAAGAATGTCTGAAGTACTTGAGATGAAAATCTGTGCTTTTCAGTTTAGAGAAGTTTTATTTGAATTGTCTCAAATAACAAACACGCAAGAAACTCCATTAAGATTTGATGCTATAAGAAATATGAGTTATCTTATAGGGAGCATCAAATGTTAATTTTCATTAAACATAACTAGCCCGGGAACTTTATAATACGACCTCATTAGGTTGTAAACTATTGATGTGAAGACTACTGGATACAAAAAAATTGCATTATATAGCAGAAAGAAGACATGGACATGGTGGGTAAAGGTATGATATCAGCATACGACCCTAACAATACCAGGGAAGGAATAATGGAGGCGGGGCCTCAAAATGTAAATATTTAAATCATGATATACAGGTGGATTTTAGAAATAACATCAGAAAGCTCACTGAAAACGTGTAGTATGATGCTCTTTCTCTCTCTCTCTCTCTCCTCTCTCTCTCTCTCTCTCTCTCTCCTCTCTCTCTCTCTCTCTCTCGCTCTCTCTCTGTAAATGAAATATACAAAGTACATTCACACAAAAACTAGGCACTTGAGGTAATCTGAGCTTGGTGGTTTAAAAGAAAAATCATTGGAAAGAAAAAGGCGAAGAATAGTTACGCACGAATGGGCTTTCACCATCGAGTTCAATGTCTCCTTCAAACAGATCTGTAATTGTACAAGATTAATTTGGTTTGTTATGAAATGTTTATAACAGAATAATCAACTGAATGTGATTTTTCTGTATGATTAAATGAATACATGTGTATGTACTAACTTATAGAGATACTGTGTATCAACGAATGCGTGTGTATATATTTGTGGGAGGATATGTGTGTGTATATATATATATATGTATGTATATATATATATATATATATGTATATATACATATACATATATATGTATATATATATGTATATACATATATATACATATATATATATGTATATACATATATATGTATATATATATATATGTATGTATATATATATGTATATATATATGTATATATATATATATATGTATATGTATATATATATACATATATATATATAATATATATATATACATATATATATATATATATATATATATATATATATAATATATATATATATATATATATATATATATATATATATAATATATATATATATATATATATATACATAGCACAAACATACATACATATTTGCTGTGTAAGTGTTTTCTTGTCTCTTTGTTTGCAACATTCCACACAGCTTGACAACTGGTGTTAGTTTGATTGCGTCTCTGTAACTTAGCGTTTTGGCAAAAGTATTAATGGAACAAGCACCAATTTTTTTTTTCTTTTTAGATAATGGCCGGTTGATTTTTTTCGGCTAAAATGCCTGAAACATGACCGAAACAAGTGAGATTATTAAAGATTACACCTTGCTGCCTTTGCTGGATTATACAGCGGAAATTATACACAGCCCTCTCAAGCTAAACATTTATTTTGAACTAGCAGTATCGCCCGGCGTTGCTCGGGTTTGTAAGGGAAATAACTATATAAGCATTTTAGAGAGTTACTTCCCTTATATAAACTGAGCAAAAAATGCATCAAAAAACCAAAAAGTGATGGTAATTTTTTTTTAATCGTAGACTCATCGTAGACGCGCGCTAATACCCAGAAGGACTCGATATGAATCACGACTATAAGATACCCACTTTTGGTTAAACTGCACCGCAAAATGTGGGAGTAGTTAGGAATCTAAATCGGAGGAGACAGACTCTCACACAACTTCAGCTTTATATATAAAGATTATAATTGCATAGCATTAGATTACGTCGTTGATTCTAATAACATGATTGAATAAAGAAGTTGTTTGTTTTTTAATCAATGTGAAAATTTTATAGAATGTAGTAATCAGCAAACAATACAACTGCTCCTGCATCTACATGAAAAAGTTGTTTTCAATATCCAGACACAAATACACAGATCAGAAAACAAAATAATCAATATGCAAAGCATCAATATCCTCTCTGCTGATATGCATACTACTAACAAAAAGTGCAAAAGAACAGTAGCTCACCTGCCTCTGCTGAGACCATCGCTAGAATTTGTGGGTGCACAGAAAATAGGCGGAACATCAGGGATAGTGCTACAAGACCAGCATCACACTGCCATGCTGATTCGTGCATATCGGAGTGTGAAGTATGGTCTGAGGAGATGGATCGATGGGTCATACCACACCGTTTGGCCAACTATCTGGGTGCTATAGGACATTTTTATTGATGTGTAGCCACACCATTACAAACTGGTAAAATTGCCTCAATATAATTTCACGCTCAAATACATGCACACGCACATACAAAGACAAGCAAAAGCGTACGAACACGGAGAGAGCCTTAGTTGTACAAGTAAATGATCGTCACCAACCTGGATTTTCTTCTGGGTATCTTTCATCAAAACCTAAAATAGTAAAAACATTCAGTTTAGCAACAGGCTTTTTACGGGCATACAGCGTTACATATCAATAATTACAAAGTGTGTTAAATGCTAATATGTAATTCTATTAAAAGATTTTTGTTACTATTGTAATTTATAGGATTAATTTCTGCGAAGTTGTTTCTAACTTGTGACACGATGTCCAAGGTGATTAAAGTCATTTCACTTAAATAGTTCATGAATGTGCTTGTGAAAAATGTCTAGAATATTGAGTCTTATGTCTCTCTAGGGCAGTGCTTTTCAAACTTTTTGCTGGAGCGGAACCCCAAGGAAACATTCCACTGGCTCGAGGAACCTCTGTGCAATAATTTAATAGTCTTATGCACACATATCTGCACAGGAGAATTAAAAATTACTGCCGATTTTAGTAGTTTTGTAACTTCTTGCGGAACCCCTGGACTGTACTGGCGGAACCCTGGCTGAAAACCACTGCTCTAGGGAATCTATCGACGACCTTTTCAGATTTCCTTTAAGTGCCTTTGAACCGCTTCCTTTGTCCACATCGAGTGCTCTATTGTTTATTCACCCATAAAACAATTGTTTTGACAGCCGAGAGTCAGCCATTCGTACGACACAACTCGTCAGAACAGATGGTTGCTTAAATAGGATTTCAATCCAGGAGATATTTGTTTGCTCAAGCACACTAACATTCCTCCGTCTGTTCTGTCACTGGATGTGCATGACCTTCCTCGAACTTATCTGGGCGTACATTTTCAGCTTATGGACATGCCATTATCTTTTCTAGGTTTTACTGCTGTATAAGAGGATGGATGCCATAATAATTGCCTATTACGCGGTACTGATTGTCTCCGATCTTGATCTTCATCTTTTCAGATGACCAATGACTGCGTTGGCACATTTTATTCGGTGCTGGATCTCCTCTTCGATAGTTACAATGTCATAGGTAATCAGACAATGGAATGGTTCGATATTTTCCACCATCTGTCCATGTACCCGAATGGTCGTCTAGATTCTTATTAGTTAGAGACTCTTGATATAAGATCTTTGTTTTACTTAAGTCGAGAGTCAGTCGCATTCTCTCCTATACGTCAGCGAAAATGTTGGCAATAGTCCGTAGTTCTTCATCTGAAGTCGCACTAGCTGTGATATAATCTGTATACTGAAGTTCAGTTGTGGAGGACTTTATTCTGGGATGTATCTAACAAGGCAGAACAATATATCTAGCTATTTTCTTGGAGTAAGCTGGATTATAACTGATAGAAAGATAGGAAAATGTGTAGGAGCAGTTACGCAACATATCTTACTCCAGTTCTCACTTCAAACAATCTGTCTTTGTGAGTGGCACTAAGCTTCGGTTTTGAATGTTCGTATAATAAAACCATATAAGTGTAATGAATTTTTGTGTATTGTTAAGTTTGGCTAGCACAGTCTATGAAGTCAAGTGTCCTGGTAGGTCAAAGGTTGTTGCGTCCAACAGTCTGTGTTGCCTAAGGCATTTCTCCTGTGAGTGGCAGTCGCAACAAATCATACTAATAGTTATTCTAAAAGATTCTAGTTTGTGAGTCTCAGATTGTGGGATGAGTCCGTTGAGTTATTGCCAGAAATTTTGAAGTAGTTTATAAACGCGAAATTTCTCAGTAGTTTGTCACAATCTGATTTGTGCCCTTTTTCTTTGATATGGTAATAGTCGTTGTACCTCTGAGGTCAGCTGATATCCCTTCTCGGAATGTAAAACTTGTTGTTTGTGCTTCATTTACAAGTTTATATGTCTCAGCATGCAGTCAGATCGCCCAGTAGTTAAACATTGACTCTCTTCAATCGAACTCTCATTCTGACCCCAATGGCCGAAGACTAGCAACACGCTTGAAACTCAGAGTACCAAGGAGTTTGAATCAAACTGTTTTGATCTAGACATATAACTCCCAATAAATCTGTTGAGTGCTCTTCTTTCGTTTTTCTACTCGCTCGTATATATATATATATATATATATATTATATATATATATACTAGCAGTATCGCCCGGCGTTGCTCGGGTTTGTAAGGGAAATAACTATATAAGCATTTTTAGAGAGTTATAGCCAAAAAATAGCAAAAAAATGCATTAAAAATTGAAAAAAAATTAAGGTAAATTTTTTTTTAATCGTTGACACATCGTAGATATTTTTAGAGAGTTACTTCCCTTATATAAAAGCGAAAAAAATGCATTAAAATGGAAAAATATGATGGTAAATTTTTTTTTAAAATCGTAGACTCATCGTAGACGCGCGCTAATACCCAGAAGGGATCGATATGAATCACGACTATAAGATACCCGCTTTTGGTTAAACTGCACCGCAAAATGTGGGAGTAGTTAGGAATCTAAATCGTAGGAGACAGACACACAACTTCACTCTTATATAAAGATGCTTTTTTTTTCAGTCATAGAGTTAGATTTATGAAGGTCTTCAGTAGAAAATCCTTCGAATTCTGACTCGCTGCTTGATATAATGAAATTCGTATCCATTTTTTGTCAGAATTACAAATTTTGAAAACACAGTAGGAACAAATTTCGGAAAAAAATCTCCCATAATTCACGGAATTAAAATTACACTTCGATTTTTGTACAAAACTGTAGTTGAAGTGTTTACGAAGTATAATACGTGTTTTCACGAATGTACTAAAGAGATTTGCTCTGATATTCTCATTTAAATATGAATAGGTAAATTCGGGCGGTTTGGTAACGAAAGGGTTAAACGGATGCATACATTTATTAATCTCTTATTATAATAACTATATATAAGTGTCGTCTGTTTATACATAAACACTGTTTCATACTGCAATTATATATACATATATCTATATATAATATTATATAATAAAATATATACAGAGTAAAATAAAAACCAATTTACCTTTTCTGTATTGTTATAGCAATTCCACCGTCCGTGTGTCTTTGCAAATGTGTTGGAATGATAAGTGAGTTGTGTTTTGGTGCCTTTTTTACTAATAACAAACACACACGTGTTTGTATGTAGTTGTTTGAAACGTTTGTGTTTGCCACTCTCATATATGTATGTGTATGCGTGTGTGTGAGGAATGACACACACACACTCACGCACGCACACATGTACATCAATGCTTTCGGAGTGATATGTTAAAATATTGAGTTTTCTCGAATTTTGTCTTAATTGGTGGTAAAATTGAAAGAAATTTTTTATGGCATCACCTACTGAAGTACTCTGAAAAATCATAGGTACACTCTAATTGAAGAAATTGTGTGAGGAGTAAATCGTTATGTATTTATTTGTTTCTGTTTGCTGTGTTTTTTTATTTTTTGAGTAGTGGTTTAAATACTTTCAGTTTAGTCTTCCTCAAATCACTCTGTCGCTATTTACTTTCATTTTATTCGTTGCACACTGTGTGTGTGCGTGTGCGTGTGGTGTAAACCACATTAAGAAAAGCATTTGACATACACACCAGAATGTGAGTTTTCTGTAAATTTTGCTTAATTGGAGTTTAAATTTTAAAAACTGGACCTGGCATGACCCGATGCATTCTACTCTTAAAAATGCTAGGTAAATTGTAATTGAAGAAATCCTATATTGTAGATTTCTATAAGTTACAAAGGGAGGCAGATAAAATCTGCCTTTTATAATAAGATATATATATATATATATAAGAGAGATGACCTGTAAGTGGACATCCATTATGCTAGAAGAAGATCCGGTATGGTCTTACCACTAAGAAAGGAATGTTCTCAAGAAAATTCTTCTAGCATAATGGATGTCCAATTACAGGTCATCCCTCTTATATGTATGTAATATAATTTTTTCTGAAACTTCAGATTTTTAAATATGCTAGACCACTGGTTTTAAATTGAAATTAATCAAATTAACATTCAATTTTTCACCCTTATTATTTTAAATTTTAATATATATATATATATATATATATATATATATATATATATATATATATATATATATATATATATATAATCCATTTTATCTACATCTCGTTTTCTTACGAACTCTTTATTTAGTTTGAAGAAATGAATATTTAACAATTAAATTAATCAAATTAATATTCAAATTTTCACCCTTATTAATTTAAATTTTTTTTATATATATATATATATAACTTATAAAATAAGAGCAAAAGAAAAATTCTAATGCCAAATATGCCGAAAAAAGACAAAATTGTCAATAACCATTATAATTTATTAATGGTTATTGACAATTTTGTCTTTTTTCGGCATATTTGGCATTAGAATTTTTCTTTTGCCCCTATTTTATAAGTTATTTATAAATTTAACCTTTAAAGGTATTTCTTTGATATGCTGGCCATCGATAAAAAATTTTTTTCGAAAATAATTTTATCCTACATTAGTTATATATATATATATATAATCCATTTTATCTACATCTCGTTTTCCTACGAACTCTTTATTTAGTTTGAAGTAATGAATATTTAACAATGAAGTGTTTGAAATAAGACTTACCATTGGGATCAGTACCCTGCAAAAGAAAAAAGAAAGATAAATGAATCTAGATCTAAAAATTATATTAATCGAGCAATTAGCAAATCATAGAAGTATAAATTGCATATATAATATGAATATTAGATAATATACTGCTTGATGGAAAGGTCAGGCTCGCAAAACTTTTAGATAATTCATTAGGACTATTTAATCTAATCAAATGTCTCTCTTTTTTAAGACAGTAAAGTGTACTTTGAGGGAAATTTGTTGGGTTACTCTTGGTGGGATTTAGATTCAGAACATTGGCTGACAAATATTTCATTGTTAAAGCCAATAGTAACGAATTACTTAATTCATATAGATGCATGCAGGACTAAAAGTGTTAGCTGACTTGTCCAAAGCTAATCCAGTTAATTTCTGTTTAAACGTCTTAGTCTGGCTCATCAGTTTCTGATACTGCCATCAATAAGGTTGTCAAAGTATTGATTTTTAACGCAAAATGAACAAGCATCGTAAAACAACTGTTAATATAGGAATAGTCTGATGAGCAAACACATGGACAGGCAGTTAAAAAGGAAATGCAAGACCAGCAGCGACCAAATTTGAACTCACAGGTTGAAAATAATGCCGTCCACACTTTCAGAGTCGTGACTATATTGATTTCAAATTTTGGGACAAGGCCAGCAATTTCGGTAGAAGGGGTAAGTCGGTTACATAGACCCCAGTAATCGACTGGTACTTATTTTATCAACTCGAAAACAATGAAAAGAAAAGTCGACCTCACCGGAATTTGAGCGCAGAGCGTGAAGACGGATGAAATGCTTTTAAGCATTTTGCCCGGCGTGCTAACGATTCTTCTAACTCGCTGCTCGAATTCTACTGAGGTCATCTTCTCTCTTCATCGTTTCGAAGTCAATAAAATAAGTACCAGTTAATTATGTGGAAGCACTCCGTCGGTTATGACGACGAGGGTTCCGGTTGATCCGAATCAACGGAACAGCCTGCTCGTGAAATTAACGTGTAAGTGGCTGAGCATTCCACAGACACGTGTACCCTTAACGTAGTTCTCGGGGATATTCAGCGTGACACAGAGAGTGACAAGGCCGGCCCTTTGAAATACAGGTACAACAGAAACAGGAAGTAAGAGTGAGAGAAAGTTGTGGCGAAAGAGTACAGCAGGGATCACCACCATCCCCTGCCGGAGCCTCGTGGAGCTTTAGGTGTTTTCGCTCAATAAACACTCACAACGCCCGGTCTGGGAATCGAAACCGCGATCCTATGACCGCGAGTCCGCTGCCCTAACCACTGGGCCATTGCGCCTCCACACCAGTTAATTACTGAGGTCGCTGTAATCGACTTACCCCTTCTCCCAAAATTGCTGGCCTTGTCCCAAAATTTTAAATCAATTATAGTCTCGACTTTGAAAGTGTGAACGGCAATTTGATTTCGCAACAGTATTTTTAACTAGTGTGTTTAAATTTGGTTGCTGCTGGCCTCGTATTTCCTCTTCAGCCACCTGACGATGTGTTTGCTCATCATACTTCCCTATAGGGTACATCTACTGGCTGCATCCACTGTGACGTCTTATGCCGCAGAATGCTGAAACATACGAAACACTTGAAATAACCAAGACAACACCCATCATTTTTTCTCTCATTATTGCTGTGCTCTTTCTCTTACATTATTGCTCACCCTCGAATACCTATAACCAGTGTGTAGAAGCGACAGGGGAAGCTTAAGGCTATTAGTATTAGAGCCGAAACCTGAATTGTGGGGCGCTTTGAATGCATCCGATCATATCATTTACTCTTTTACTCTTACTTGTTTCAGTCATTTGACTGCGACCATGCTGGAGCACCGCCTTTAGTCGAGCAAATCGACCCCGGGACTTATTCTTTGTAAGCCCAGTACTTATTCTATCGGTCTCTTTTTGCCGAACCGCTAAGTGACGGGGACGTAAACACACCAGCATCGGTTGTCAAGCAATGCTAGAGGGACAAACACAGACACACAAACACACATACACACACACACACACTTATATATATATATATATATATATATACATATATACGACAGGCTTCTTTCAGTTTCCGTCTACCAAATCCACTCACAAGGCATTAGTCAGCCCGGGGCTATAGCAGAAGACACTTGCCCAAGATGCCACGCAGTGGGACCATGTGGTTGGTTAGCAAGCTACTTACCACACAGCCACTCCTGCGCCAATCTTTGAATCTTATTTTCTGATACAACGCCACTCACAATCCTCTTTGTTCCCACTTTGTAGCATCCCATACAACGAATATTTTTGGTGCTTTCACTTTCTCTCTCCTCCCTCTCTCTCTCTCTCTCTTTCTCTTTTCCTCTTCCCTACTCCCATGCTTTCTCTTTTTCCTTCTTGTTTGTCTTTCCTCTCTCATCACCTTACCTCTCTGTTGCTCTTTCTGTTCATCCCTTTCACTTTACTATTTTCCTTCCTTCTCTCTTGCTCTGTGCACCCCTCCTTTGCCCCCTTTCTTTCTCCCTATTATCTCTTGTATCTCCTTCTGCATTTCTTTTTTCCATATGTCCCTTTTTTCCCTTTATTTTGCCTCCATCTTTTCCTCGGCCCTTTTTCTCTGCCCTTCACTACTTGTTTTTTCTCTCCCCCCCCCCCACCATTTTCGAGACCACTTGACCATCTCGTTTCTTCTTTCACCCTTCTTTTTCGTGTTTGACAACTAACATGTCATGTTTCTCTTCGGCTCTCGACTTCGTTCTATCTTTCATTCTATTTCTTCCATCCTCCCACCTTCTTTTCTATCTTTCCATCTCTCTACGGCCGTTTTCAAGTCCAATAGGACATCATTTCCCATTGGCGTTACTTCTCCACATGTCTTGTTTTAACGTTGTCTCATAGCCGTAAGGCCTTTATCTGAATGTGTATATTTATATAGTACCAACTATCTGTGCCTTTTGTTTGTTTTCATTCCAAGCAGCTTTTTGTTGTTGACACCACCAATATGAACAATCTTATCGTTAAAGGTGCGATATTATGGCTTTTGGACGATAACTGAAGAAGGGAAGAGCATGTTCACGTCTTGCGAGTGAATTTTTCATATGTTCCTTTGTCGACCTTCTACGCGATATTTTAATCTTATTATAAATGTGTATGTGTGTGTGTGTGTGTGTGTGTGTGCGTGCGTGCATGCGTGCGTGCGTGTTAATCTAAGTGTGCAGTATGTGTATATATATATATATACATATGTGTAGCGTTTTCGGGGTGACGGATGCCCAAATGTCGCTATCCATAAAGTACCACTGCATTCGTTTCAGTCCTACAAGAATACCACCTCCTAAACCGTATACACATTTCTAGAAAACTCTTATAGTCTTACAACATCCAAAGGATAAAATTCTGAACTTAACTTTTGCTCAATTCGTTTCGTCTTTTTTTACAACAACCACAAACTGAGTGTATTTTTTCACCTCCAAAGCAGTCGCCGTATTTTCTTCCATAACTGCTAGCCCAGAAGAGCACAGGCTTACAGAACTGAGCTGATACCTAACATCTTGTTGAACCCCCCACTGCGAAACCGACTAGTAACATTGGCCGTAATGGATATTTAGGTGGTATGAAGCGTGTCTCTGGCTTTTGTATTATTACAAGTTCTTGATTCCCTGAGTTGTATATGAAACAGTGGAAAGAAATACAAGAAAACGGGTTTTCAATGAACTGCGACACTTTACTCATCTGCTAAATTAATTTGTACAGCAAACAAGTTGGATACATCATGAAGACAGCTATCAGTAGAAATCATAGTCAGCTTCTCAATTCAGTTGGAATTTGGTTACATGTGCTTCAGAAACAGGATCAAAAAGACGTGACATAGCTCCTAGGAAATTCCCATCTCACTGGCCAAAACAGGGAAAACTCTCCTATTTAAAGTTAAACTGAGGCTCACACAGACATTTGACTTTGCCGCACTGTTGTGTCTATCGCACAACACGATTAGATCTCGCGTAAAACTAGACTAATCCAAGAAACGGACTCGGTCACGTATTACGCCATCACATGACCGGTTTATGTGACCAATCGTTTGGAACATGCCGGATGAACCGATTTCCGACTATTTAATTAAGTCTAAACGATGCGACAACAGTCTCGCTACAGATATGTACACTGTACACCTACTCTGCTGTCAAATGAACGAATGTGTAGAACGACCGTGCGAAAGAAGAGGTGACGAATGAATGACTCGTTTAAACACCGCACGGTCGCCTTACAATAAAAGCCAAAATATGGATAAATGATATGAGTGCCAGAAAGAATAAGGAAGACGATGACACAACCGTAAAAGCTTTAAGAGAAAGATTTTATTTAGATGTTAGCAGAGTGCGTCTGTGTGTGCGCCATAAGTACATATATGATAAGAACAATAATAGACAGGCCGTCAAACATACAATAATGTATATGTGTGTACAAACAAAGGTGTATGCGTGTGAGATAAAATACAGAGCATAGAAATGAGTCTATAACAGGACACTAGAAGTTCAGACACAAGATGAAGATAAATACCAGTTCGTAGTAAGGTACGCAATAGTGGAAGTTCTGTAACAAACAAGTTGAGGCGCCAATTGCAGAGCCGGTTGAACACATTTCGTGTAAGCGGTTGTGGCTTCTAAGCTGTGCCGGGTCACTTGGTACAGAAGGTTCTCGCAGGTTGAGCTTACTGTTGAAGTATTCACAAACAGTGAGAAGTTAAACCTGGGTGAATATTGGCGTCGATAAGCTGAAGGCGACGTTAAGATGAAGGCAACGTAGGTGGAGGTCCGGAAATACTGCTGGTGGTGTCATGTCACTGGAATTGGCTGAGTCGCTGGAACTGGTTGCCTGTCGCTGGGTGCTCTGTGGTCAGAGGTTAGTCCTTAGAAGGACTAGAAGCAAAGACAAAATACGGTTTGTTGATCTAGCTTTTATAGTTACTAGGAGGCTCCAGCAGAGAATTTAGAAGACTGTGTCACGAGACCTTATCAGAAGGCTGCAATTGGTCGGCTCGCACATTGGCGCGTAATAGAGCAAGAGACAAACTGGGCCAATACCAACCAATCAGAGTAGTGGACACAACAGGGCCCAAGCGGCCGAAGGTTAGCTGTTATCTGCTACGTCCGTATTTATGTTATATATGTCAGAGAGAGTGTGTGTGTATTTCACTAAGCGTCCGCTACAAGTGCATACTTTTTCTGACTTATGAATTCTTAGACGGTGTGTATATGTATGTATGTATGTGTGTGTATGTATGTATGTATGCATGCATGCATGCATGTATGTATGTATGTATGTATGTATGTATGTATGTATGTATGTATGTATGTATGTAGGAAGGAAGGAATATCTTAGTTCGGCATCGTTGTTTTTATAGTAGGTGAACGTTTCTACATGGCGGGGTTGCTAACCCCATGCCCAAACCTCCTCTTTTTCAACCGGGCTTGGGACCGGCTTTGGTGAAAGCCATCGGAGAATTGATCGGAAAGTGAAGAAAATGTGTAGAAAAGAGAAGCAGTAGAGGCTAGAAAAGAAAGATGCGGAAACGCAAAAAACTGCAAACAGAAAAGACTCACGAACGCTATATATGATCGCTTACGAGTTAACAAGTTGTGAGGAGTGGTTCCAGTGTACGGATCAAGGCTGAGGAACAAGCAACGCGCTGGAAAAACATTTTCGTGAAGTTTTCAATCAGCCAATTCTAGCGACTACATTTGAAATGGGTAACAAACCAATCATGAATGTGGGATGACGTCAGCAGCTGGGGAGCTGACCGGAACTTGGGGCTGACCGGAAGGGGCAGTCGTGAGGCGTGCGCAGCGAGCGTGTCATTCTGCTTTTTTCGAGTCCGGTCGTCGAGGGGTTAAGACGGGTGATCTCGTTGTTAAGGTTGGGTGAAGCAGCTGCTACCTCTAGCTTTCGGGTCGGGTCGGGCCGTGTCGAAGGATCCGTTACCGTTGAAGGGTCTCCGTCAGAGCGAAGAGAAGGTAGGTGCCTTTATTTCGAATCTCTCGCACACACCACAATGAATAAAATGAATATTAACATAGCTGAAGAAGTGAATACGCAGTGCGGAGAACAACAAAACAGCTGGCATGGATGAGATACCTCCTGAACTGTCGAAGCATGGCGAAGAAACAGTTGTACAATCTGCTGACACATTTGTTCAACTTTGTCAGCAGGAAGACTACAAGATGAGTGGAGGCATAAAAAGGTAGTCTGACAGACAACAACGAATGGCGTGACATTACACTATTATCTGTACGCTGTGTGGTAAGTAGCTTGCTAACCAACCACATGGTTCCCGGTTCAGTCCCACTGCGTGGCACCTTGGGCAAGTGTCTTCTGCTATAGCCCCGGGCCGACCAATGCTTTGTGAGTGGATTTGGTAGACGGAAAACTGAAAGAAGCCTATCGTATATATGTATGTATGTGTGTGTCTGTGTTTGTCTCCCTAGCATCGCTTGACAACCGATGCTGGTGTGTTTACGTCCCCGTCCCTTAGCGGTTCGGCAAAAAGAGACCGATAGAATAAGTACTGGGCTTACAGTACGGGGTCGATTTGCTCGACTAAAGGCGGTGCTCCAGCATAGCCGCAGTCAAATGACTGAAAGAAGTAAAAGAGTAAAAGAGTATCCTATTGAAGAGATTAAAGAAGGAGATTGATATTGTGTTGAGAAAGGAGCAGGCAGGTTTTCGGAGTGGCAGGTCCTGTGTGGAACAGATCTTGAATTGCGGCATATAATCGAGCAAAGCAGAGAACATACAATGAAGTTGCTTACTAATTTCATCAACTTTAAGAAAGTATTTGACAGGGTTATCTGAGGTACACTCTGGAATATCTTGAGAGTCTACGGTGTCCCGAGCAGGTATATCAACATCTTTAAATCTCTGTATAGGAACTCACAGTGTTGTGTGAAGACGAACAGTGGAATCACCGATATGACTGAAATTCCTACCACACTCGCCTAAATACCAATCGTGAGAAATTAGGCTCCTCAAAATCAGAAAGGAGAAAGCTAATTCGAAGAATGCAGATCCAATTCATCACTGGAAACTGTAAAAACCTGTAAAACTTTCCATAAGTTTATCATGTCTAGATATGCAACTATATGCATGAGAATACATACATAATGCAAAACATACAAATCTGCACATACATATACATACATACATACATACATACACACACACGCACGTACGCACGCACGCACGCACACTCACACACATGCATACATGCATACATAAATACATACATACATACATACATACATACATACATACATACATACATACATACCATGTTGTTGATGTTGAAATTCCAATAAAGGAGCCTAGGGTCTAGGTTAGAAACCGACTCGGATCTTTTCGGTTTGAACGGCAGTTTTTTCTAGCGATGTCATATGAAATTGTCACCCATAATTATGACCCTAGAATCGATCTATTGCATTTCAATCTGTTTTAGGGTTAGGGTTAGGGGTGGGGGAAGGGTATCTTTTTTTCTTCACAAATGTAAATAAACCCAATCTGTTTCTTAAACGAGGGACATATTCATGCGGCACAGAATGCTTTTTAACTCAATAGACGTCACTGATTGGTTGAAATTGCAGAAATTGAAGGAAAAAAACAACAAATATCTTACAAACTATAGAATTTTCTCAATAAAGGCAAGAGAAAAAGATGTTTTATAAACACATTCTACCAGTATACGAAGTTTAAAATTTTTTAATTACCTAGAAATTATGTTAAAAACTGCCGTTCAAACTGAAAAGATCCACCAGCTCTTTCTCTATTGGCAAGAAATCTTGAAATAAAACTGAATAATGGCATACATATATACATGAATTTCTTGCATAGTGGCAGGCCACCGATTTATCGAAGTTGACGTTTATGCATTCATAGTTAGCAATATTTAGCGAAATCGAATATTGGGGATGCTGGAACTTACAGAGAAATGATATGCTCCAATGATAGATTATGTCATTAGCGTTCATCAAAGATAATGGAATTTCTAAAAGAATACATACCAATATGGGTGCACAGCATATCGCCAGGGATATGGTAAGGAAAATCAAAGTGCCAGACATACTTGGAATACAAATGACTTGGAATACAATGATAAGTGTATTATATATGATTAAGCGTAAAAAGAAAATGTTTATTTTCAACAGGTGTTCGGGGATTTGTGAACTATGATTAAAAAACACCTGGATGTTGATACAAAAACGGAAAAGATAACTCTTAACGTATATGTTGATAATGGGATCAACAAAGTTTCGAATAAGATGCAGATAAGCGCATATCACTTAAACAAGCATAAATTTACTTCGTTTAATTTAGCCAACAATAAAGGCAAGAATATATTATGTAACACAAAAGACGTTAGCTGGAGAACATAATGCAATGATATTTAAAAAACAAAAATCGGAAAATCTGCTTTATTCAGTCACTTTATAGTTACGGTACCGTGAATGAAAACCCTTTCGTACACATACATATTCACGAAAGAATTTCTTTTCTCACCGTGGCGTACCAAAAATCGAGCTGTTCTTATTTTCTAAACAGCATGAAGAGTAACAGTTACTTTGGCCTAAAAACATACACACGAAATCTGTTATATTCACTTTATATTTATTTCGTGGGCTGTCTGAATTTTCGTCTTGGACAAGCGTCATCAAGTGGTTGTCGAACGAAGATATCCGTATCCAACGACATTTGCAATTGAATTATTAATTCTTATGATCGTAAATCAGACTACAAGGAACTCTTTCCATCAATAGGCAGTAATCTGAGGAGTGTAGACTATATAAAAACAGCAGAGCGAGAAGTTATTTACGCAAAGATAGAAGATGCAATGTAATGATGATATGTGGAGACACATGACCTAGTAGTTAGAGCAGCGGACTCGCGGTCGAGGGATCGCGGGTTCGAATCTCAGACCGGGCGATGTGTGTGTTTATGAGCGAAGCACCTAAGCTCCACGCGGCTCCGGCAGAAGGTAATGGCGAACTTCTGCTGACTCTTTCGCCACAACTTTCTCTCACTCTTTCCTCCTGCATCTTGCAGCTCACCTGCGACGGACCGACGTCCCGTCCAGGTGGGGAACCTATACGCTAAGGAAACCGGGAAACCGGCCCTTATGAGCCAGGCGTGGCTCGAGAAGGAAACAACAATGATGATATTGGTTCAAATAGATAACAATATATAACCACTTTAGAAAGAGATAAATGGGGATATGAGACTGAATTAACCACAAACCTACATGTAACTTAGATAACTTAGATAACTTAGATATGTTTCGACCAAAGATTGGTCCAGGTCATGTCTAACTTAATAGCACCACCTGATAGGATTATTCGAATCCTGTTTAAGTCAAGTTTTGTTCAAATAGTGAGTTCTTGTTGGGTGAGTTGTATCAAGTTTTGTTCAAGTAGTGAGTTCTTGTTGGGTGAGTTGTATCCAATTATGGGTGGCTTATCTGGTATTCTTTGAAGGAATCTATCCAGACTCCGTTTAAAGTTGATGGGATCCTTTTCCTCTTTGATCTCCCTCGGGACAATGTTAAATAGGGCAGGGCCTGTTGAGGAAAAGAAATTATGTTGTAGTGTACATGTATGTTGTGATCTTGAACTGAACAGGGGACGTATGGCCCGTGGTCCAAGTCTTGGATGAACCTTGAAGCTAATGTTAAGGTCGTTTGGGCAAAGTTTGTGGTATATTCTCCACATCGTACAAATGATGTACCGCTGGAGGGAGTAAAGTTTCAAGGCTTTAAGGCGATCCCAATAATCGAGGGCAGCCATGCCTTCAGTTCGTTTAGTGAGTGCCCTCTGGGGTGACTCAATTCTGGAGATGTTTTGTCTTGTATGGGGAGACCACAGTGGGCAGCAGTATTCAAGGTGTGGCCGTACAAAGGAGGAGAAAAGTGGTATGATGACACCTTGTTCTCTGGACCGGAAAGTTCTTAAGATCCAGGAACTCATCCTACGAGCTATATCGACCTTCTTGTTGATGTGTGCACTCCAACTGAGATCGTTATCAACAATTACACTCAGGTCTCTGATATTGTTAGAGGCTGTGAGCGGTTCCCCTGAAGGAAGAGAGTATGGTTGTTTTAGTGAGGAATTTCTTCCAAAATGCATCAGCTCAAATTTTCCCTCATTCAGTTGCATTTTGTTTCTGTCTGCCCATTGACTCACAGCATATAGATCAGACTGGAGTTGAGTTCGGTCTGCTTCTTCATTGACGATTTGCTGGAGCTTAGTGTCATCAGCAAATATTTTCACTTTGCAGTAATGTACGACACTGGAAAGGTCGTTTATGTAAATTATGAAGAGTAGCGGACCCAAAACAGTCCCCTGGGGAACACCGCTGGTGAATTTTGCTGGGCTTAAGTGGACTCCATCAACTACAACATGTTGTGTTCTATTCGCCAGGAAATACTTAATCCAGTGTAGAACTTTTCCACGGATTCCAACATTTGCCAATTTTGAGAGTAGGATATTATGGTCTACCCTGTCGAACGCTTTACTGAAGTCAAGATATATGACGTCAGAGTTCGAACCTGTTCCCAAGGCTTTGAGTACATCTTCAATGTGGTGTAAGAGCTGTGTTATAGACAGTCCCTGCCACAGCGAAAGCCATGCTGATTTGCATTTAGGAGTTTGTGGGTCTCCAGGAAGTCAGTTATCCTTGATCTTAACACTCTTTCAAATACTTTAATGGTGTGGGAGGTGAGTGAGATTGGGCGATAGTTGACTGCGTTTCAAAAACTCAAGAGAGCATACTACTAATAAGAAAAAAACTTTGTTCTAGAGTTTGTGAATAGAAGTCAACCTGCTATGATCAGTAGTTGACATGAATTTGACAATTGGTACTTAAAGCTATAACAATAACAACTGCATGGGGATGTTTAAAGATTTCAGATAAGGTATGTGAATCATCAAGAATATGAATTTAGTGAAATAAAAACCAAGGATCTTTTCGCTTTGAACGGCAGTTTTTAACGTAATTTCTAGGTAATTAAAAAAATTTTATCTTCGTATACTGGTAGAATGTGTTTATAAAACATCTTTTTCTCTTGGCTTTATTGAGAAAATTCTATAGTTTGTAAGATATTTGTTGTTTTTTTTCTTCAATTTCTGCAATTTCAACCAATCAATGACGTCTATTGAGTTAAAAAGCATTCTGTGCCGTATGAATATGTCCCTCGTTTAAGAAATAGATTGGGTTTATTTACATTTCTGAAGAAAAAAAGATACCCTTCCCCCACCCCTAACCCTAACCCTAACTAACTCTAACCCTAAAACAGATTGAAATGCAATAGATCGATGCTAGGGTCATAATTATAGGTGACAATTTCATATGACACCGCTAGAAAAAACTGCCGTTCAAACCGAAAAGACCCGCAGTTTGTCCCTCTCAATCCTGCGATTTCAGTTGTAGTTGTTGGTGTAAACACCGACGGCGTCAGGGGCTTGTTTCAAGAATTTAAAAAATAGAGCACTTGTAAGAAAAACACACGAAACGCCATGTGTCAGAGAAATACAGATTACACAGGTCTACAACCAAAAAACTGTTTCACATTTACTGAGTGAAATTTTTACCTGTTGATTTCAAAAATTACAAAGAAAATATCCTATCACGTATAGTTTCTTCACAAAGTCGATCATTGCATTTTACCATTATGCTCGAATTGTCTTTTATTATTACTATTAATTGCCATAGACTATAACAGGCATAATTTTGAGAAATAGGCACCTGGCAACCTTTATGTCGCTTCAGCTACACAAATTGGTTCCTGCATGGCTGTAGCTTCAGTCAACCACAAGCGATGAGGAGAGAAAAACGTGCTTTACAAGGTTACGTTGCTTAGGTTTTTTTAATTTTATTATGTATACATTTAGTTGATGAATCTAATATGTG
Source organism: Octopus sinensis (assembly GCF_006345805.1). Lineage (NCBI taxonomy): Eukaryota > Metazoa > Mollusca > Cephalopoda > Octopoda > Octopodidae > Octopus > Octopus sinensis. The sequence goes on from NC_042999.1 coordinate 157,324,761, forward strand.
CTGTTTAAAAATGCCCCTCTCTCCTTTCATTATAGACTTCTACATCATTTGAAGCAAGGCTGTTTTCTAGACTATGTGTAGCAAACTGTTTATCTTTGTTACATTTGCGGCAAGTATATGACTAAGAAACGTGAGAGAGACCTTGGAGACACACTTAAGTTCTAAGTTAGAAGGCAGAAATAGCAACGTTGATGAAGACTTCAATAGCTGTGAAGGTGAAGAACCTCAACTGATCAACAAATGTGAATTAGGTAATCTAGTGAGGGACTTGGGGATCGCAAAGGAGACAGCAAAGACTTTAGGTTCCGGTCTTAAATCCAATAATCTTTTAGTTCCTCGTACAAAAAAGAATTTGTTCCTTATTTCGCTCAAGAAAATGATTTGGTTTGTAGCATGTCTGTACTAGCATTAGTTTAACACAAACATTTAAAATCCCAAAGTAGGCTCAAACGACACTAAGTTTACAGCTCTATTCAGTCTGTAATTGGTCGAATAAACAGGCTCCCTTAATTATGTCCGATTGTCACACTTATCTAATGTGGCTGCGGCCATGTTTAATTGAGTTCCTTTACTTCGTTTCTCTAAGGTCTCCCTGCTTGTAGTTTGGTTCTATCGCGTTTGCGCTGGCGTCTTTCACATAAGAACAACTCTTCGTCCAAGTGCGCTTGCAGTATCGACCAAACTTAATGCCATCATCTCCCATGATACATCTAATGTTTTCATGCATTCATTCACCACTATGGACATCTCAATAGAACATAACTTACTTCTTTACAAAAATCTTATACTAGGAATTTTACATTGTACGAAGGCTGGTGGGATGTAACAAAATCGTCTAGCTATGCTGATCTCTTGGTCACTCGCCGCATAACCCTAAAACTTTTTATTTAATTTTTTCCTTCCCTTCAGCCATCTACAAATGTTAAATCCAACCAGGTCATCGTCTGACAGACAAATGGGCAAATGAGAAAAATGTATGGATCACGCGAGTATAGGAAGTTGCAAGCAAATCAAAACAGGAAAATTAATTCTATGTTTATGAAGGGACTAGCTGTTGTACCCGGCGTTGCTCATGTTTTCTGTGTTGAAGTTAAGCCCACCTCTGACCTTGTATTGAAATCTTCTACGTTCCCCATGCCAACTATTACCCATTGAGATGTTATATCTGCTTCGGCAGGGATTTTACCCGGATAACGCTTTTGACATACTCATACGTACTGGACCGTCTGAAATCGCAGTTAAACTTTTGGGTGCACCTCGACCCGTTGAGAGTGATGTTTGTTTATTTCTCTCGCCTTAATGCCACCCTCTGTACAAAATTGATCAGCTTGTCCAAGCTCAGCAAAATCCGAGGTGCTAAGGGTATGTCATAAAATAAAATCCATGTAACCATTTACATGAAAATATCCCATTGACTTTTAAATCCCAATACATTATATGAATAATCGATGCTTCATACGTCGAAGTGCTTAATTTTACTCAAGGGTCAAATTTCTTCAAAATCAGTTCACTATTTTATTGTGAGTGAATTTTGACGATTTCTGCCTTTCACCAGTTTAATTTTAATTCTACTACATGACTCCGACCATAAACTTTACCTACATGTCAAATTTCATCAAAATCGGATGAATTCTGTAAAAGTTACAGCATAAAATATTAATCCTGTGAGTAATTGCATACAAAAAGCCTATTGGTTTCTTAAAATCCCCTGCTCACACGCAATTATCGATTTTTTTTATCAACTCTTCAGGCTGGCATCAACTAATGGGCAATAAAATTTCTACAAAATCGACAAGAATGTCTCTAAGGAAATGCTTATTTGCATTTGTGCCCTTTTAAAACCTTTTTGAATTAAATAAGCATCTTTACCGTCTGCCCCACCACAAAATTTACCTGCATCTCAAATTTCATTAAAATCGGACAGAAAAAATATAAAAGTTACGGCGAAAAATACAATCCCGGTGGGTATCTGCACGCAAAAAGCCTACTGATTTTATAAAACCACTGCTTAGGCGCAATTATCGATATTTTGTCAATGCCATATACTGACATCAACTCACTGCCATGAACCTAGCTCACTGATCGATTTTCATCAAAATCGGACAAAAAAGCTGCAGGAAAAATAACATCGTTATGGGAATTTCCATTCAAACGCCCGATTGAGCTCACAAAAATTGATGCCATATGAGCATTATCGAGTTTTCGAAAAATTCCAGCCTTATTTGAACTTGAAGGTATATGATCTACCTATGTGCCAAAATCCTTAAAATCGGTTGGACGGTGTGGGAGGAGTTAGAGTAAGCCCAAACACATAGACAGACCCCATTACATATTTATGTATATAGATATTGATAAAAATGTTGAAATGAATATTGTGTGCGAGAGTGCGTGCATGTATGCGTGTGTATGTGTGTGTGTGTGCAAACCTGAGGTAATCAAACCTCACCAAGGTTTTTTAATACTTAGGAATTACTTGTCGATTCCTAAATTATTGTATTTTCTCAGGGTTAGTCCCTCCTATAGATTCTCGTCGTCTCTCCAATATGCTTTGACGACCTAAATCTTCAGGAAACTCGAGTACATGGTCAATGTAAGGCTCTCTCCAGAGTCCCGCGATCAAGCTGCTTTGCCCAAACGGTTTGGGGGTTTAGGTCTGCACAAGTGCTCATCTCTATCTCTTCCTTGTTTTCTTTCCTCCACCCACGCTAACTCTCCTTCCAATATGTACGAGTTCCAATAGGGAGATAGATGTAGCTCTATCACAGTAGAGAGAGCTGGGTTACAGTGGAGGATAGCTGGAAACAGAGAACGGGAAATCTGAGCTTAGGTGTCACTTTCAGCTTTCTCTTTTTTGATCAATCTGATCAATTTTGAAGGTGTCGCATACTTCCTGCCAGTGCAAAATTCTTGGGGTCTGGTTTGATGCTCTGACTGTGGCTAACATTGGTGATCTACTCAGTCTAGATAAACTCCACATCTCCATCGCACTCAGAGTTGGAGCCGATGTCTGTGGGAGAACTGAGATATTGCTGTGGTAGGCCTCTCGACTCCACTGGTCTTCACGCCTAAATACTGGTTGTTTTGATCGTCACACCGAGCTAAACTTAATCATTAAACGCGCCCTGGCTCGAGTTAACATCTCCTCAGTTCTGGATCCGGCGGGATTCTCCAGAAATTATGGGAAGAGACCAGTTGGTCTTATCCTTCATCCCTGGCTAAGAGGTAAGTGCCTCATCTAGGACACCACAGTCTGTGATTTCTTTACTCCCTCCCATATCCTGGATGTTGCGAAATGTGAGAGAGTCACTATTTCCGTAACCGAACGGAACAAAATCCTTAATTATTGGGACCTGTCAATGAACTATTTCTTCCAGCCTGAAGCGTTCGAGACAATTGGAGGGGCTGGGACGCTAACAGCGAAGTTCTTGCCACCGTTGGCGGTTCACCTTACCGAGGTGTGAGGTGATGCCTGTTCTAACGCCTGAGCCTCGCCATCGATCATGATAATGCCGTGAGCATGTTGGCTTGCTTCAGTAGGTTCCGTTGAACCTTGTGGTGTGCGACCACCTGAAGCACTTCGTATTGAATTGATGTCTTTTCCCTTTTTTCTTCCTTTATCTGGCTTTGTTTCTCCTTTTCCATACTAAACTCTCTCAAACCAATTCTTGAAAGCGGTTAAGATAAAAAATGTTGAAAGCTTTCATGTTTTGTTGATAACGGAACTAAACTGATGTTAAATAGCAGCAGTCCTGTGTTACTGACGTCAGATATCAGCAAGGTCATGGAATTATCAGAGAGAAACTAATTACATTCAGGGAGCGAGAGAGGGGGAGAGTGGAGGAGGAGGGGGATTCGAGAGGGGAACACAAGGAACACCAGGAACAATCATTTTGTTTTGTCAATCAATTTTTTCGGAGATGTTTATGAGTTTGAACTTACCAGTACCACAGGAACAAACAACACAAATAACAATGCTGTACTCGCCACAGACAAACATAATTCCTACAGTTCAGCAAGTTCATATTAATTATCCCCAGGTTGGCGCACCTGATAGTCGTCTTTTTGCCCAGACGTACGCATTTGAACTGGTCATTCGAAACTCCTTCAGTCAAAAATGCGAGCACATATAAGATTTTGCCTCGAAAACAATAAATTCGTTCCTTTTCCGAAAGTAAAGGTTTTTCAAATGCCAACAAAAACCAGAGAAATCGCTCACATTCTATCACCCACCCAGAAATGGATTACTCCTGGATTACTCCAAGAAAAACGACTAAAAGTTATGACTTCTCACATAAACATTCGGAACAATAGGTTCCATGTTTTAAGTGAAGAATTCAAGCAAAACCCAAAAGGTAGTCAGGATCTAATGAAAGTAAGACTGTGAAAAATACTTGCCCAAGAAAATCAATCAGACTAGAAAATAAGTCGGCCATAAATCTACCTAAAGTAAAACTTCCATGAGACGATATCTCTGTCTAAGAATTTCAACAAAAATAAACTAGCTCAAGTTCTGTTTGTCCAATGTCACAAGCTGAAGGAATATTTTTTTTTTTGAAAAAAGTGGTAAAGAAGAGACAGAAAACCTAATGCTTACTGAAAATAAAAATGATGATCGAATCTGGTGTAATTGGATTGAAAAGAATCGTAATTGATATCCAGATGAAGTTCAGGACGGACGTTCACAAGCACTACTGGAATTTCTTAAATCTAGTCAGACATGCATTAAAGAAGGCCTTAAAACAAGTAGAAAGAAGTCCTGGAACAACCTCACAGATTCCTAGCGTTACGCACTCCGTCGTTTAGCTAACAATGATTTTATTGCTATCAAAATGGCGGATAAGGAAGACGCTATTGTAATTATGGACAAGAGTGAGTATATTTCGGCTTGTGAAGAAGTTTTAAGTGACAAAACTTCATATGAAGAATTACCTGTCGATCCAAACCTCAATTACAGGGAAATGGAAGAAAACGATTTCATTAATAAGACTGAATCCAGGATTTTATGGACAGAAAAAAGAACACCTGTATTTTATGGTATCCTCAAAATACACATAAACTTCAAAAGATTTCCTCCAATGAGCCCAATTTTCAGCGGATGTTGTACAGCCAAAATTTTGGAGTGGCTGGATGACTTTCTACTCCCTGTCGCAAAAAGATCAAGTTCCTATATTCGGGATACTTTTGATTTCGTGCATAAAATCAACAACTTTTCTTAACATCGAAGCGATGTCGAAAACAGTAGCTCGACGGAAACTGCCGAACATTTTACATCAAACGGCTGCAATTTTGAAGAACACTTGAAAGTGCATATTCTCAGAAAATATTCTGAATCTATACACTTTCAGCCCTCAAAATGCATGAGAAATATGTTTGTGAATGAGCAAAATGACTGAGGAACTCATCATATTTACTCAAAAATTTTTGATTAAATATTCTTCCTTTTCCTGTTCTTTTTTCTTTTAGTCAGTCGTAAAATTGAAAATTGAAGACTGATGTCATTCCGTCAAAGTGGGAACGCAGGATCTCCTCGTTCGAACTTCTGAATTTAATTTTCTATAATTTTGAATTTCTATGCATCACTTTTAATTTTGAACTCGACAAATACAGGCAAGCTGTGAAATATCGTTCAAACCAATAAAATATCCATTGCAGTCGCATCGCGCTCTTCGTATTTATCTTTGTGAAGAGTTACGCCAATCCTCTTCAAAGATTATTATTATTGCTGTTGTTGTTGTTGTAGCTGTTATAATTAGTGGAGGCGCAATGGCCCAGTGGTTAGGGCAGCGGTCTCGCGGTTTCGATTCCCAGACCGGGCGTTGTGAGTGTTTATTGAGCGAAAACACCTAAAGCTCCACGAGGCTCCGACAGGGGATGGTGGTGATCCCTGCTGTACTCTTTCACCACAACTTTCTCTCGCTCTTTCTTCATGTTTCTGTTGTACCTGTATTTCAAAGGGCCGGCCTTGTCACTCTCTGTGTCACGCTGAATATCCCCGAGGACTACGTTAAGGGTACACGTGTCTGTGGAGTGCTCAGCCACTTGCACGTTAATATCACGAGCAAGCTGTTCCGTTGATCGTATCAGCTGGGACCCTCATCGTCGCAACCGACGGAGTGCTCCTATATATATAGCTGTTATAATTATTAAGTGGCGATCTGGCAGAATCGTTAGCACGTGAGGCGAAATTGCTTAGGTCGTTATATTTACTTAATTTGTCAAATTCCTTTACAGATATATTTTTATCAGTGGGAACACTGACACCTATTAGTCTACAAGTATTTTCTTTCCTGTCTTTGATAATTATGTCTGGTCGATTAGCCGGATTGCTCTGTCGGTGTTGACTAGAAAATCCCAGAGGATCGTGACCAGGATGATGTTCATACCAGTAAGCAGGAGTGCTGATTTTGTAGAGTTTACATATTTTACAATATAAATACTGTCCTACCCTATCGTGGCGATTTTTGTATTCATTTGGTGTCAACATAGGACGTTCCAAAACGAGATGGTTTATCGTTTCATCAAATGACACACAATCTGCATTTAGAGTCAGTACCGTTTTGAAAAACGTTAGCCTAATAGTTTCGCATAAGTAAGCTTTGATTTTGTGCCACCAATATAAATCTTTATTATTATTATTATTATTATTATTAAGGCGGCGAGTTGAAAGAATTGTTAGCACATCTGGCAAAATGCGTAGCTGCATTTCATATCTTTATGTTCTGAGTTCAAATTCAGCCAAGGTCAACATGGCGCTTCATCATGTTGGGATCGATAAAATAAGTACTTGTTGAGCACTGGGAATGATATAATCAACTTACCCATTCCCTTGTACTTGCTGGCCTTGTGTCAAAACTTGAAACTATTATTATTATTATTATTATTTTTGCGTGAGAGAGCAGTGCATGCCATCAAAGTGACACTGGGGTACAAATATATGAAGCCCAGTATACCCATCCTGACTACCCCTCTGATAAAGGTACACCAGGCACATGCATCACAACTATATGTGCACGACATAGTGATCTCATATCAAGATAAACAGTGCATGATCTTGCAGGTGGGGTCCAGCTAGAATTTTCTTCTGGTCGAGTAACCCATCCCGCTCAAATGGTCCCTGAATAAGGGCTGTTTAAGGATGTTGAAAGAACCACCATGTTTCCAGAGGTGAATTATTCAAACCCCAAAGAATCCTTCTCAACACATGGCTACGATGCTCCCCAACTACTTCTGCTCGTGATCAGAGATGCACATATTGTCAGCCACTAAGGGACATGCTCAACTGGTTACGGTCAAACAACTGACAAGCTAATCTGTGGTATTGAGCAGAGTATTTGCTGTAGCCCATCTTTTATACCAAAACAAAACACTGTACATGATGACACTTCCAATCGGTTAACATCAGAAGCCATGAGAGCCACTGCCTGGTACTGCATCAGGGCATTTTATCATTATTATTATTATTATGATTTTCAACTCTTTGTCACTCATTCATACATAACCAGACTGTCAAAATATCATTCAAACCAATAAAATATTTATTGCATTCACATCGTGCTCTTCATATTGACTTAATAATAATAATAATAATAATAATAGAGCAGAAGTAGTGGAGGAGCATCATAGCCATGTGTTGAGAGGGATTCTTTGGGGTTTGAATAATTCACCTCTGGAGACATGGGTGGTTTTTTCAACATCCTTAAACAACCCTTATTCAGGGACAGTTTGAGCGGGATGGGATACTCAACCTGAAGAAAATTCTAACTGGGCCCCACCTGCAAGGTCATGTGCAGTTTATCTTGATATGAGATCACCATGTCGCGCACATATGGTTGTGATGCATGTGCCTGGTGTACCCTTATCAGAGGGGTAGTCATGATAAGTATATTGGGCTTCGTATATTTTACCCCAGTGTCACTTTGATGGCATGAACTGCTCTCTCACTCAATAATAATAATAATAATAATAACTAGTTGGACCCGTGAAAAATTCACGGAAAACATAAAAAAATGTAAGCATCTGTAAACATTGTACTGGTGCCATGAGAAATGTTTGTATATTATGACCGTCAGACTTTACGTTCTGAGTTCAAATTCTACCGAGGTTGACTTTTGGGGTCGATAAATTAAGTAACAGTTGTGTACTGGGGCTGATCTAATCAACTGGCCCCTTCCCCACAAAAATTTCTGGAAGAGACCTTGTGGTAGGCTCCACACCAGATGGCTGGATGTAATTGGGGAAGATCAACATCACCTTGGAGGATGCAGAGAGGCTGTCACAGGACCACCAGCAATGGAGAGCACTGGTGGACCTGGTCAGCTCTATGCATGATAACATCTCTGGGACCACTAACCTGGGATGACCCCAGCCCTCATCAAGCAAGCAGCAAGTAAAGGTAATAGCAAATTTTTCTCGAAGAAAGTAGCTTGTATTACTGTTTGGCATTGAAATACAAACAGTAAGGGCATTTCAAAACTCAGTAACTTTTCATCCTTTTCATTTAGCCAACTGAGGGATCTTCCTTAGCCCTTTTATAAAAGTGATAGAGATCCTAGTTCCATGCAAAGATCTACTGAAATTTCTACGACATACAATAGGTGACCCTAGTCTCTCATCCAGCCACTGTGTATGGAGTAGTACTCCCTCATGCTGAGTTTCAGTTCATTTTCCCTCTCTTGATTACTACTACGATCTTCTCTAAAAAAATATACTTCATATTTCTCCAGAGAAGATAAGGAATTATTTTTTTATCAGACTTCAGTCTCAGTGAATATTATTCATTATACATAAAACAAATAATCCCCTAAAGCTGAAGTGATTGACTTTGATACCATACTGTGCATGTGTGAATATGTACATGTATGTATATGTATGCATACATGTATGTACATACATACTAAACCATCTTTGATATTTATATGTGAAGTGTCAGATTCTCACCACTCTCTTCTACGGCTTGGAGACCTGGGTCACCTACCACAGTCACATCCGTCTCATCCACCAGCGATGTCTCCGCACCATCCTCAACATTCACTGGAGTGGCTTCGTCACAAACATTGGAGTTTTGGAGCAGGCCGAGATCCCCAGCATTGAATCTATGCTACTGAAGTACCACCTCCAATGGGCGGGGCATATCTCCAGAATGGAGAACCATTGAGTTCCTAAGATTGCTGTTTGGTGAACTCTCCACCAGCCACTGTGAGAGAGGAGCCTCAAGGAAATGCTACAAAGACTGCCTCAAAAAGACTTTCACTGCATGTCATGTTGACCACCAATGCTGGACAGACCTGGCTGTGGACCATGATGCCTGGTGCCACACGATCTTCAATGTGGTCAATGAGTTTGAAGAACACAGAAGAGATGCGCATAAAGACAAAAGATGCAGGAGGAAGGCCCGAGCTGCCTCTGACACCACACCGGATGATACCTTCATCTGTGGACACTGTTCACGGACCTGCCTTTCCCGAGTCGGACTTGTCAGTCATGAGCGTGCATGCACGCAACATGGACAGCCTTCCTAATCTTCGCTCTCGAAGCCAAGCCATGATGATCTTCAATATGTATATATATATATAAAGGGGGTGAGATGGCAGAAACATTAGCACGCCAGATGAAATGCTTAGCAGTATTTCATCTGTCTTTGTTCTGAGTTCAAATTCTGCTGAGGCCGACTTTGTCTTTAATCGTTTCAGGATTGATAAATATAAATACCAGTTGTGTACTGGGGTCGATCTAATCAACTGGCCCTCTACCCCAGACTAGAAATTAATATATATTTTGACATTTTTTTTTATCATAGGCGCAGGAGTGGCTGTGTGGTAAGTAGCTTTCTTACCAACCACATGGTTCCGGGTTCAGTCCCACTGCGTGGCATCTTGGGCAAGTGTCTTCTACTATAGCCTTGGGCCCACCAAAGCCTTGTGAGTGGATTTGGTACATGGAAACTCAATGAAGTCCATCGTATATATATATATATATATATATATATATATATATGTGTGTGTGTGTGTGTATGTTTGTGTGTCTGTGTTTGTCCCCCTAACATTGCTTGACAACCGATGCTGGTGTGTTTACGTCCCCGTCACTTAGAGACTGATAGAATAAGAACTGGGTTTACAAAGAATAAGTCCTGGGGTCGATTTCCTCGACTAAAGGCGGTGCTCCAGCATGGCTGCAGTCAAATGACTGAAACAAGTAAAAGAGTAATTATTTATTTCTATTTAATTACAATTATTAAACTTTTTATCCAATTAGATATCATTTTTAAGAAAAACATTTTAAAAATAATATCTGCTTCGATATCAAAATACAGACACTTATATACTCTTTTACTTGTTTCAGTCATTTGACTGCGGCCATGCTGCGGCACCACCTTTAGTCAAGAAAAATTGACCCCAGAACTTATTCTTTGTAAGCCTAGTACTTATTCGATTGGTCTTTTTTTTGCTGAACCACTAAGTTATGGGGACGTAAACACACCAGCATCGGTTGTCAAGCGATGTTGGGGGGGGGACAAACATAGACACACAAACATACATATATATATATGTATGAGACCTCTGGAAGTGTGCTGTGCACGAGAAGACCCGGCAGGACAAGTGAGTCCACAACCCGTGGCCTTCTACATGGGATGGAGCCAGCCTACGTATGCATACCTTCCCTTCTTGGGACACAAAACTCTACTTGTGAAGACGTGTTGAGGCAAGTGAGGATCAGAATCGAAATCGATCAATGGAAATTGCGGATGTGCTACCAGTGCCGGTGGCATGTCGAAACTCTGCTTGTGAAGACCCATTGAGGCAAGTGAGGATCAGAATCGAAATCGATCAATGGAAATCGATCAATGGAATTGCAGATGTGTTACCAGTGCCGGTGGCATGTAAGAGAACTTTCCGTTTCGCGACCGTTGCCAGCACCGCCCCGTTTCGTGTCCGTTGCCAGCCTCGCCTGGCCCTCGTGCCGGTGGCACATAAAAAGCACCATCCGTTCGTGGCCGTTTGCCAGCTCTGTCTGGCACCAGTGCGGGTGGCACGTAAAAAGCACCCACTACACTCACGGAGTGGTTGGTGTTAGGAAGGGCATCCAGCCGTAGAAACACTGCCAGATTTGACTGGGCCTGATGAAGCCTTCTGGCTTCACAGACCCCAGTAGAACCGTCCAACCCATGCTAGCATGGAAAACGGACGCTAAATGATGATGATGATGATGATGATGATATATATATACATATGTACAACGGGTTTCTTTCAGTTTCTGTATACCAAATCCACTCACAAGGCTTTGGTCAGCCCGAGGCTATAGTAAAAGACACTTGTCCAAGGTGCCAGTGCAGTGGGACTGAACCCGGAACCATGTGGTTCGTAAGCAAGCTACTTACCACACAGCCACTCCTGCATCATTTGTTTTTGTTCTTTTGATTTTTCTTTTCTTATAAGTTAATAGTTTCTCTACTTCCATTTACATACGAAATTAACATGGAATATATTTTTATATATAAACAAATCATAAAACATAAAAACCACCAGAAGAGAAAACCAAACTCCTAGAATTTATCTACGTGTCATTTATACGGAGATAACAAAATATTGTATACATTTATCAGAATTTAAAAGTTAGAACATTCCTCCCCAGAAATGTTACTTCTTAACGTGTATCATAACTTGCTGTTACTACAAAAAATACATACAAAAACAAATGTTAATAAACTAAAGGTTAATTTTTGCAGGTTAATTTCAAGTTTTAAAATGTGTTAAACCTTACTGAAATCCATCATCATCATTATCATCATCGTTTAACGTCCGCTTTCCATGCTAGCATGGGTTGGACGGTTCAACTGGGGTCTGGGAAGCCAGTAGGCTGCACCAGGCCCAGTCTGATCTGGCAGTGTTTCTACAGCTGGATGCCCTTCCTAACGCCAACCACTCCATGAGTGTAGTGGGTGCTTTTTACGTGCCACCAGCACAGGTGCCAGACGTGGCTGGCAACGGCCACATTCGGATAGTTTTCTTACGTGCCACCGACACTAGTATCACAACTACAATTTCCATTGATTTTGATCGATTTCGATTTGTTTTTAATAATTTACTAATTCATGGCTCCAGTTTTCAGTTAGTGAACTAAACACACACAACTGCACTTTTCTGTTTCACAGGCAGTCACAATTTAAAGTTATGTGTTATTTTGTTTCTCTATATCTTAATAGTTACAACTTGATCATAGAGCACAACCAGTTCCTTCAGATTTCAGATATCACTTTATTACACTACTAGCACTATGACTCAGCAACGCCGGGTCATACTGCTAGTGCATGCATATACAGCTGCGTGCATGCGCACATACACGCGAGTACTGTCCAAATCTCCGACCAATCACATACAGCTAGCTGGCATTCAATTGGCGTATCAAGTTTCGGGCATTTTGATTGGGTTTTGAATAGAAAATTCACAAAAAAGTCATTTCTATTGATTTTTTTAATGGCTTTGTGTGGTGACTGGGGAAATGTAAAGATATGCACGACCACCCTTGGATGATTTTGAATGACCATAGAAAGTGCGAGCCCTCTATCTGAAAAATTGTGGATTTGTATAAAGGACACACACACAGACATTTTGCCGATTATATATATAGAGATATTCTGCAACATTGTCTTCTTACTATACTGATCTGAAAAAGTATTAGCACTGTCTTTTCCCTCCTCTCTCCCCAAATCTCTCTTTCCATATCACTCCACCGCTTCTTTCAGCTTCTCATCTGCATTTATGTAACTAAGCTGACAAAGCCACTTAAAGTCTCTCTAAAGAAAGACAAGAGTCTGAATTGTTGAGTAACCAACTCACTGAAATGTCCCTTCAATGAATTTTTAAGGATTAAATTTTCCCAGTGCAGGCAACCACCAATTTCCTCAGACTCCTGATTTTATTCTACTTGATTCATGATAATTTGGCACATATAACAATTTCTAACATTATTAGAACACAGTTTAACATTTTGGAGGAAGGAATGTAAATAATGAGTTTAACCCAAATACTTAACTTGATAATTTTTATCATCAGGGCAATAAAAGGTCAAGTCAACCTCGGCAGGAATTGAGCTCAGAATATAAAAAGTAAAATATCAACACTGTAATATTTGCTATCTTTTGGCAAGAACAACTAAGTACAAAGATACTTTGTTTTACATCAGAAAAACTTAATAGCTTAACATGTGACAATCTAACAGTTACTAATTAACTTAACAATTAAAAATTTTCATTTGTTTTTTTGATTTTTCTTTTCTTATTTTACAAGTTGTAAAAAGTTGTCATATATGGCCAATATTAATGCATCCCTTAAAATTACAATTTGATTTGATTTGTAACAATTTTCTTGATAAATTTGAAAGTTTGGTATTTCCTTTAATTAGATTTTCTGTAATCAGATGGCAAATTATTAATTGTAGGAATAAGGCAAATTAGCAAACAGTTTTTGGGTTTTTCTATCAGAATAGTTTTAATCAAAGAAAAAATAACATTAATGTCTTTAAAAATAATTATCATTGAAATACAAATTTTTGTCACTACTTTTTTATTGCTAGACATATAACAATAGAAAAGGATATTGACCATTCAAATAAAATCTAAATCTACCCTGAAAAAGTTTCATAAGAAACAAAATAGAAGATATAACAACAGATTAGTGCTTCTGTCCCATCAACACAACTGGACAGGTTCATATGTCTCAGTAAAGCAATAGTTAATAAAATCATCACAGAAATTTCAGTATCATTAGTCAGTACACTTATTTTCACATAAACATAGAATAAACAAAAAGGATATGAATTATAAATCATAGGTATTTCAAAATTCAAAATTCATCTATGTGTTTCATTTCAGAAAATATAATTGTATAGATTGCTAGCAATGAACATTGTTCTATGAAATTCAGTTTAGCTAAGAAAATATGTATTATGCCCAATTTTGTTGAATGGTTAATGTTAGAATGGGCATCAGATTTCACAACCACTTGCTCCAACAATTCCTGTGAATCAGAATCAATCAAGAGCTATCCAATTCCTATTCAATGGATAAAAATTAAAATATTTCACTTGTAAATCTATTTTCGACATTTTTTATAATATAAATCTTTTCATTTAAAGCCCTCCCATACACACATATTTTATTTCTAAAAACTCATCAACACCAAATTTCCCCCCTTCTCGTCCAATACCTGATTCCTTAACTCCTCCAAATGGACATTCAGCAGCAGATAACAAACTTTCATTGACACCAACAATCCCAGTCTCTAGCTTTTCAGCAACACGCCAAATTTGAGAAATGTCTGTTGAATAGAAGTACCCTGAAAACAGAAAAATGCAAATATGTTAAAAAAAAAATTATTTCACACTTGATATTCATTCACATATACATTTATAAAACATAATTTAGAGAAGTATTTCTATTTATACAACCAAAGGAGGAAAAGGAAAATTCAATGTCCTTTACAAACCTCCCTCCTTAAATGAGGTTAACATAATAAGTGTTCTGCATGAACTTCTGGTGTTTGATGCCAATGAAAAAAACATGAGCGGAGAGCTTATTTCAGAAGGCATGAATTCTTGGTAAAAAGGATTAGACAAAGTTGCCTGTCAGTGTTCAGGGAAGAGACAAAGTGAAAATATGAAGCATAGGTCTGAGAACCCCACCCTTTGGTCATGACACAGACCATGGGCTTGCACCTAGAAAGTTACCCTCCGAGGCACAAGTCCAGGCAAGTTTGTTTATGGAAGACCAGCAGTCGCCCATGCATACTGGCCTCTTCTCTCCACAACACCAGTGTTATCCAAGGGAAAGGCAAAGGCCGATACAGCTTGGCACCTGTGACATCGCAACTCATTTCTACAGCTGAGCGAACTGGAACTACGGGAAATAAAGTGTCTTGCTCAAGAACACAACACGTAGCCCAGTCCAAGATTCGAGCTCACAACCTCATGATCGTAAGCTCGATGCTCTAACCACTGAGCCATGCACCTCCACTTAGCATAGGTAGAGACAGATGTATAGGATAGATTTGTATAGGTGATGCAGCCGGTTATTTGAAAGGAACTGAAGCAATTATAGTATGGCTTGCAGTGAACTGTTGAATGAATTCTTGTTAATCAACTGTTGTCAAGGGTATTTCTGTGAATAACAACAGCACCATCCAGATATATGATCGGCATATTAATGTGAGTCACACCTGTATTATACAGGGGCCTACAATTAAGCAAGGCTGAAATATTTTCTGACTTTAGAAGCTTAGAAATGCAACTTTAACAATGTTATATTTGGATTGTTGCCATTAGAGATAAGAAATCATGATATATAGCATCGTTATTTGAAAAGTTTGAAAAGGTTTTAGTTATGAGTTGTTCATGAAAGGAAAATTCATTGACAGTGTTTTTGTACAGTTTAAAGCAGTCATGGTCAAGCTATGGTCCACAAGGCTATCTGAGAGAAAATAACCTTCAGGTTTTTAATAGTGAATGATGAGCCATGTCTCATGCAGCTCATCTTTTTATAAATGTTGCCTATACCTGGTTTAAAGAAACAAAATAGAGGAAGTTTTTCAAGGTGTGAGGTGAGATATCTAAATTCTACATAGACAATATTCGATGGGAAAATAAGTAGCAATAAAACTTTTGGAAGAATCGGGTTGACAGGTAATATCCAGAAAACTACTCCATCTTTCCTCCACTCCTCTTTCTCAATACAACAGCAACAAATAGCCACATTCAAGGCAACATCATTTCTAGTGATTGCATGTTGGATGGGGAAATTATTCAAAATTTCTCAGGGATGCCTCTGCATCCTTTAGAAGGCTCAGAAATAAACTTCTGAAGTAAACATCACAACCTCCAAACCAAGGTTCTTGTCTGTTGGGCAGATTCTTTTCTTTCTTTGTAATCTCCTGTGTAGATGCAAGACACGGATCACATACAACTAGCACATTAAAATCCCCTAAGTCTTTATTTAATGGGGTTTTTTTTCTGCTCTATCCCCCACCCTCATTGCATAAGGTCTCTTTTACTCTTTTACTTGTTTGTAAGTACTGGGCTTACAAAGAATAAGTCCTGGGGTCGAATTGCTCGACTAAAGGCGGTGCTCCAGCATGGCCGCAGTCAAATGACTGAAACAAGTAAAAGAGTAAAGATTGAAAAACATGAAGATTAGGGATATTGTAGTCTCCAAGCCAAGGAGCTGGTAGAAACGTTAGCACGCCGGGCGAAATTCATAGCAGTATTTCGTCTGTCGATACGTTCCGAGTTCAAATTCCGCCAAGGTCGACTTTGCCTTTCATCCTTTCGGGGTCGATAAATTAAGTACCAGTTACGCACTGGGGTCGATGTAATCGACTTAATCCCTTTGTCTGTCCTTGTTTGTCCCCTCTATGTTTAGCCCGTTGTGGGTAGTAAAGAAATATATTCCCACAAATATATAATAAGAAAATATATATTAGCAATGGAGGCAGTATTAATACCAAGAGATAATGTGTATTTCCACTTAAAAACGGATGTTCTGTTGGAACAAACTATACTGTGGTAGATACCATGAGAGAAACTCTCATATTGGCTATTGGTGCAAAATGTACTCTTGAATTTTGTTGTAGTAACTAGTTTGTAAAAGTTGCTTTGTGTAGGCTGTTTAAATAAAAAAAACATTAGACAAGCTGCTTATGTATTTAGTACAGCAAGACAACAGGGTAACAGAATTAGCTTGACGGCTGAAAATTCATTTACTGCTTCCGGAGCCTTTTACCAATGCCAGCACTAACCACCATGGAAGCTCTGTTGAAGGATTACAGATCCGAAATGTGCCCACACATATTAAGTTATACTTAAGCCAGAACCAGCAACAAAGCTATACACAGACCACACACCACCAGAAGGTACCATCCATGTATCTATCTATCTACCCATCTATCTCTCTCTCTATTTCACCATCCATCTATCCTTCTATCTGTCTATCTATGTATCTATCTATCCATCTCTCTCTCTCTCTCTCTGCCAGTCTATCTCTCCATATATCTATCTATCCTTCTATCTGTCCGTCTATCTGTATATTTATCCACCCATCTATCTATCTATTAGGTTGTCAAGAAAGGTTCTTGCAGAATTTTTAATTTTGGTTTTAAATTAGGCATTTTCAAATTAATTTTCATCAAATTACTTTGACTTTATATATCATTTTAAAGCCCATTTTTTGCTCTATCTAATTATGTTACTCTTTTTCTTTTTGAATAATTAAGCCATTTTTTCTGGAATGTTGAATACGACATGAACAAAAAGCAAATTCGATGCATTTGGCCCGGAACCACTAATGAATGTACAGCACAATGGTGGTTCAAGAAATTTCGTAGTGGTGACAAGAATCTTGAAGATGATAAGAGTAGTGGTCGGCCATCAGATGTTGACAATGATAACTAAGAGCCTTAGTCATAGCCAATCCACACACAACTGTTCAAGAGCTTGCTTCTGAATTAGATATAACATATATGACAATTTCCAACCACTTGAAAGAGATTGGAAAAACAAAAATACTTGAGAAATGGGTGCCACACAAATTGAACGACGACCAAAAGAAGCGCTGTTTTGAAGTGTCGTCTTCCCTTCTTTTATGCAACAAGAACGACCCATTTCTCAACCGTGTTGTGACTTGTGATGAAAAGTGGATTCTTTACAACAACCAGTGATGCTCAGCTCAGTAGTTGGATGCAGACGAAGCTCCACAGCACTTCCCAAAGCCAAAGTTGCACCAAAAGAAGGTCATGGTGACTGTTTGGTGGTCTGCAGCCAGTCTCATCCACCAACGCTTTTTGGATCCAGACAAAACCAGGTGATACACGAAGGAGTCATACCCAATGACTGGTGTAGCAGCATAATAGTCAACTGCTACAAAGGTAAAGGCGATGCCCTAGATACAAATAACTACAGGGGCATCAAGCTGTTGGATCAGGTAATGAAGGTTACGGAGAGGGTTATAGCCCAGTTAATTAGAGAGAGAGTTAGCTTAGATGATATGCAGTTTGGGTTCGTGCCAGGGAAAAGTACTACTGATGCTATATTCCTGGTAAGACAGCTGCAGGAGAAATACCTAGCCAAAGGTAAGCCCTTGTACCTGGCTTTTGTTGACTTAGAGAAAGCCTTTGACAGGGTCCCCCGATCCCTTATCTGGTGGTCAATGAGGAAACTAGGGATAGATGAATGGTTAGTGAGAGCTGTGCGAGCCATGTACAGAGACGCAGCTAGTAAGGTGAGGGTTGGCAACGAGTACAGTGAAGAATTCCGGGTAGAGGTTGGGGTCCACCAAGGTTCAGTCCTCAGCCCCCTCCTATTTATCATAGTCCTCCAGGCAATAACGGAAGAATTTAAGACAGGATGCCCCTGGGAGCTCCTATATGCTGATGACCTTGCTCTAATTGCTGAGTCACTATCAGAACTGGAGGAGAAGTTTCAGGTGTGGAAACAAGGATTAGAATCGAAGGGCCTTAGAATCAACCTAGCCAAAACCAAAGTCCTAATAAGTAGGAAGGTGGACCAACCACAAACGACTTCAGGTAGATGGCCCTGCTCGATCTGTAAAAAAGGTGTAGGTAGAAACTCTATAAGGTGCACCAAGTGTAAGCTATGGACACATAAGAGGTGCAGCAATGTCAAAGGAAGGCTAACTAAGAAAATAGTTTTTGTCTGTGGCAGATGCTCAGGAGAAATAAACACTGGAAATGTGCAGAGTCCAACTTCTACCACGTTCCAGGGAGACAAACTAGAAGTAGTTGATAGCTTCCGCTACCTAGGAGACCAAGTCAGTAGCGGGGGTGGGTGTGCTGAAAGTGTAACTGCTAGAGTAAGAATAGCCTGGGCAAAGTTTAGAGAGCTCTTACCCCTGCTGGTGACAAAAGGTCTCTCGCTAAGAGTAAAAGGCAGACTATATGATGCGTGTGTACGTACAGCCATGCTACATGGTAGTGAAACATGGGCCGTGACAGCTGAGGATATGCGTAAGCTTGCAAGAAATGAAGCCAGTATGCTCCGATGGATGTGTAATGTCAGTGTTCATAATCGTCAGAGTGTAAGTACTTTGAGAGAAAAGTTGAACCTAAGAAGTGTCAGTTGTGGTGTGCAAGAGAGACGGCTGCGCTGGTATGGTCATGTGACGAGAATGGCTGAAGATAGTTGTGTGCAAAAGTGCTACAACCTAGCAGTTGAGGGAACCTGTGGAAGAGGTAGACCCAGGAAAACCTGGGACGAGGTGGTGAAGCACGACCTTCGAACTTTAGGTCTCACCAAGGAAATGACTGAAGTCCGAGTCCTATGGAAGTGTGCTGTGCATGAGAGGACCCGGCAGGACTAGTCAGGCCATATCCCGTGGCCCCTACCTGGGACGTAGTCGATCCACCTGTGCATACCTTCCTTCTTGTGACACTTGTGAAGACCTGCTGAGGCAAGTGAAAATCAATCAAAATAGATGAACATCAATGGAATTTGTATCTTTGTGGTACCAGTGCCTGTGGCACACAAGAAAACCATCCGAACGTGGCCGTAGCCAGTACCGCATCGACTGGCCTCCGTGCTGTGGGAACATGGTGGCACATAAAAACACCATCCGAAGACCCGGCAAGACTAGTCAGGTCATAACCCGTGGGCCCTACCTGGGACGTAGTCAGTCCACCTGTACATACCTTCCGACTTGTGAAGACCTGCTGAGGCAAGTGAAAATCAAATCAAATCAAAACAAATCAAAATAGATGAACATCAATGGAATTTGTATCTTTGTGGTACCAGTGCCAGTGGCACACAAGAATCCATCCGAACGTGGCCGTAGTCAGTACCGCTTGTGGTACCAGTGCCGGTGGCACACAAGAATCCATCCGAACGTGGCCGTAGTCAGTACCGCTTGTGGTACCAGTGCCGGTGGCACACAAGAATCCATCCGAACGTGGCCGTAGTCAGTACCGCATCACTGGCCATCCGATCGTGGCCGTTCGCCAGCCTCATCTAGCACCTGTGTCGGTGGCACATAAAAACACCATCCGAAGACCCGGCAAGACTAGTCAGGCCATAACCCATGGCCCCTACCTGGGACGTAGTCAGTCCACCTGTGCATACCTTCCTTCTTGTGACACTTGTGAAGACCTGTTGAGGCAAGTGAAAATCAAATCAAAACAAATCAAAATAGATGAACATCAATGGAATCTGTATCTTTGTGGTACCAGTGCCGGTGGCACACACTTTGTGGTACCAGTGCCGGTGGCACACATGAGAACCATCCGAACGTGGCCGTAGCCAGTTCCGCATCGACCGGCCTCCGTGCTGTGGGCACGTAACAAACACCATCCGATCATGGCCGTTCGCCAGCCTCATCTGGCACCTGTGTCGGTGGCACAAAAAACACCATCCGAAGACCCGGCAAGACTAGTCAGTCCACCTGTGCATACCTTCCTTCCTTCTTGTGACACTTGTGAAGACCGGTTGAGGCAAGTGAAAATCAAATCAAATCAAATCAAAATAGACAAAATAGATGAACATCAATGGAATTTGTATCTTGTGGTACCAGTGCCTGTGGCACACAAGAAATCCATCAGTGCCGTAGTCAGTGCGGTGGGCACATGACAAACACCATCCGATCGTGGCCGTTCGCCAGCCTCATCTAGCACCTGTGTCGGTGGCACATAAAAACACCATCCGAAGACCCGGCAAGACTAGTCAGGCCATAACCCATGGCCCCTACCTGGGACGTAGTCAGTCCACCTGTGCATACATTCCTTCTTGTGACACTTGTGAAGACCTGTTGAGGCAAGTGAAAATCAAATCAAATCAAAACAAATCAAAATAGATGAACATCAATGGAATTTGTATCTTGTGGTACCAGTGCCGGTGGCACGTGGCACATAAGAAAACCATCCGAACGTGGCCGTAGCCAGTACCGCATCGACTGGCCTCCGTGCTGTGGGCACGTAACAAGCACCATCCGATCGTGGCCGTTTGCCAGCCTCATCTGGCACCTGTGTCGGTGGCACATAAAAACACCATCCGAGCGTGGCCGTCTGCCAGCCTCGTCTGGCACCTGTGTCGGTGGCACATAAAAACACCATCCGAGCGTGGCCGTCTGCCAGCCTCGTCTGGCACCTGTGTCGGTGGCACATAAAAACACCATCCGAGCGTGGCCGTTTGTCAGCCTCATCTGGCACCTGTGTCGGTGGCACATAAAATCACCCATTACACTCTCGGAGTGGTTGGCGTTAGGAAGGGCATCCAGCTGTAGAAACACTGCCAGATCTGACTGGACTGGTGCAGCTTTCGGGCTCCCCAGACTCCAGTTGAACCGTCCAACCCATGCTAGCATGGAGGGCGGACGTTAAATGATGATGATGATGATGATGATGATATATATATATATATATATATATATATATATATATATATATATATATATATATATATTTATATATATATATTATATATATATATATATATATATATATTTAAAATTTATAAGTTTAAATTATTTAAATAATTTTTTAATTTTAACTTTTATATTTTTTAAATAAATTTTATTTCTATGTATTGGCTTATCATGTTCACTGTTTGATTTGCCTAATAGTGGTTTTATCTCTAATTTAATATAATATATGTATGTATATATATATATATATATATATATATATATATATATGCATATATATAACAACTCTTAGCCATGTGCGAGCACTTTTCAAACCATTCACATATATGTACATTATTATCAATTTGATGTATAAATTGCTGATAAATTTTTATAGCATGCTGACTACTTGATAAACATCATTAACGCAAGTTTTATCCTTATGCATCTTTATAAGCATTTATTGTTAGTTGCCACTTCTTCAGGGTGGAATTCACTGCATTTTTCAGATAGAATCTAAATTAAATACAAGTCCAGCTGAAATGCATGTGGTGTTGACATTGTTCAAAAAATAGCCTAGATTGTAATCTTTTCAAATCTACTGGCTAAACACAAAAGGAATTTTAGTATTCTGCAGATATAAACCATCCTTAAATGGTAAGTAATAGTATCAACACTTAGTATCAGGTTACCTTAAGTATGTTTTTTACTATTATTATTCTCCCTCTCCCTAGTATTGCTACCACATCTGCTCTTATTATTATTGTTGATATTGTAAGTAATGAGCTATGGGGGGGGAAGCACTCCGTCGGTTACGACGACGAGGGTTCCGGTTGATCCGATCAACGGAACAGCCTGCTCGTGAAATTAACATGTAAGTGGCTGAACACTCCACAGACACATGCACCCTTAATGTAGTTCTCGGGGATATTCAGCGTGACACAGAGAGTGACAAGGCCGGTCCTTTGAAATACAGGTACAACAGAAACAGGAAGTAAGAGTGAGAGAAAGTTGTGGTGAAAGAGTACAGCAGGGATCACCACCATCCCTGGCGGAGCCTCGTGGAGCTTTAGGTGTTTTCGCTCAATAAACACTCACAACGCCCGGTCTGGGAATTGAAACCGCGATCCTTCGACCGCGAGTCCACTGCCCTAACCACTGGGCCATTGCGCCTCCACAATGAGCTATAATTCTATTATTTTATTTGCTAATTTTATAACTAAATTTCATTTATTAAAATTTAAGGATATCGTTAATTTCATTCCCAAATTGTTCTGTAATCCCTAGAAAAAGGTTAATCTATTTAGGAGTTTAACCCTTTTGTTACCAACCCGGTTGAAACCAGCTCTGGCTCTGTAGTACAAATGTTTTATTTTCATAAGTTTTGAATTAAAATCTTCCACCAAACCTTAGTCACAATTTATGTTCCTAGCATTAGCTTAATGATAACTAAGTTATTTTACTAAATTCTTTGTTATATTTAAAGTGATTTAAAGAAACACAGAGCATTCAAAATAAATACAGTAACAAAAGGGTTAATTTAATTACCCTCTCAACTTGCTATTGTTTACTTGATTTCAATTCTAATTTCAACATTATATATTAAGCAATTATTCAAATTTATGAAATGTATGTTTAGCTTAGTGAATACAACGTATGGCACTCTCACTTCTATGGCTTAGTAATTTGAATTTTGATGTAAGAATTTGGTAAATTTCTTCCACACACACAATTCACATCATTTGCTTCCTCTACTGCATCGTTTAGCTCTACTAATTATTTCCCAGGTAATTTTATATTCTTTATTATTAACTTTTAAGGACCAAATTAGTTTACTTAAACTAGTGCTATTTCTCTTTTTGCAATCTCTAAATGAGTTATTGTAGTTGGCAATTCTTTTTATATATGTTTTGCAAGTGCCAATGCAATATTATACCTGATCTTCTGAGATTACCTTGCACCTATATACTGTTACTTTAGCTTTGCAGTTAAAATCAAGGGAACATAATCTATTTATTGTGCAACCACATTTTTTAATCTATAACTCTAGTATTTATATCTTGTTTGCTTCCCTGATTATTTCTTTTGTTCTTTCTGCCCCTTTTATCTTCTAATTTACATTCTGTTTCTTGATTTTCAATTTTAGTATCACTTTCCAATATATTATTTTGGCTATTATTCACAAAGTCTCGGTTATTATTAGGCGAGCTGGCAGAAATGTTAGCACGCTGGGCGAAATGCGTAGCCGTATTTCGCCTGCAGTTACGTTCTGAGTTCAAATTCTGCCAAGGTCGACTTTGCCTTTCATCCTTTCGGGGTCAATAAATAAAGTACCAGTTTTGCACTGGGGTCAATGTAATCGACTTAATCCATTTGTCTGTCCTCTATGTTTAGCCCCTTGTGGGTAGTAAAGAAATAATAATAATAATTATTATTATTATTATTATTATTATTACTCATTTCACTGTTTTCTATGCGTTAGGTTAGTATTTTAATTTTGGATATTTGCACTTACTATGTTGGTCCTTTTAGCATTTTTGTTTCCCTGTTCATATGCTTGGATGGTGTTTACAAAAGTTAATTTCCCTTGGCTCGTTTTCCTTTTCATCTTTATTTATGTCAACTCCTCTTGTTTCATTACTATTAGGTAATATATTTATGGTTAGTTGGAGTGGGGGGGCGCTAGGAATGTGGCCTGGATATCAAGGAGGTGGCAGCCTGATAAAGTTTGGGAACCACTGGCCTATATCATTGATTCTGTTATTATCGTTTTTAATTGTTGCTCTAGATAATAATAGAGTCAATAATATCTTCGCAAATATTTTTTCCTTTACTCTCTCTTTTACTCTTTTACTTGTTTCAGTCATTTGACTGTGGCCATGCTGGAGCACTGCCTTTAGTCGAGCAAATCGACCCCGGGACTTATTCTTTGTAAGCCCAGTACTTATTCTATCGGTCTCTTTTGCCAAACCGCTAAGTGACGGGGATGTAAACATACCAGCATCGGTTGTCAAGCAATGCTAGGGGGACAAACACAGACACACAAACATATACACACACACACACTTATATACATATATACGACAGGCTTCTTTCAGTTTCCATCTACCAAATCCACTCACAAGGCATTGGTCAGCCCGGGGCTATAGCAGAAGACACTTGCCCAAGATGCCACGCAGTGGGACTGAACCCGGAACCATGTGGTTGGTTAGCAAGCTACTTACCACACAGCCACTCCTGCGCCTATGAATTTTTTTGTTGCGTATTAAAATTATTTTCATACTGACACAAAACCAATCAGGTGAATCGCAGACTTCAACGTGATAGGTCGTGGCTTTCCATCATGAAAATGCGTGCTGAGGGAGAGGAGGCTATAATGCCAGTCCAGAAACTGGCCCACATGAGTCCAACTATTTGAATGTATGTTGAGAGATTGTTCTAACCCATCTTCTTGCAAACGGTTGATTATTGTAATTTATCATCGGTTTTTTTTGTTTTTTTTTGGGGGGGGGATTTAAATAAGAGTTTTGACTGTTATTTCTGGCAGGGAGACATACTTAGTATGTCCTTTGATTAATTTTAATACGTGTGTGTGTGTGTGTGTGTGTGTCTGTGTGTCTGAGTGTGTGTGTGTCTGTGTGTGTGTCTGTGTGTGTGCGTGCGTGTGTGTGCGTGCGTGTGTGTGCGTGCGTGTGTGTGTGTCTGTGTGTGTATGTTTGTCTGTGTGTATGTGTGTCTGTGTGTGTGTCTGTCTGTGTCTGTGTGTCTGAGTGTGTGTGTGCCTGTGTGTGTGTGTCTATGTCTGTGTGCCTGTGTGTGTGTGTGTATGTGTGCGTGTGTGTGTATGTGTCTGTGTGTGTGTGTGTGCATATATATATATATGTGTCCTCCTCAATGGGCTTCTCAATAGGACACTTTCAGGACCAATTTCAGTGGAAAGCAGTGTCAAACAGGGTGACATAATAGCACCTGCTCTGTTCTCACCTGCATTTAGATTCAATATTCATATGAAGAAGTCAGGGAAGCACAAGTGGAGCTTGACATTTTCATGGGAGGTAAAAGACACGAAGCAGTGGACAACATTATGTTATCTTGGAAGTACACTTAATAGAGTTGGTACCCTTGATGCCAAAATAAACCCCACAGCTGCAAAAGTTGGTGTTGTTTTGGGGAAACTCAAAAACTGATCCTGTGTTCTTACATTCTTGGTATTTGAGTATGAAACATAGACAACCTACAAGCATCATATCAAGCAACTGGAGAAGTTTCATCAACATTATACCTGACACACATTGTACATCAGGCAGCACTAGTACTGAAAAAAGAAGAATTTTGAACCAGATCTGTTGGGCTGAGTGAATGAATGGGGATGACCTTTTTTGAGTCAATTAATTAGGAATGAAAGATATATTTCTTTACTACCCACAAAGGACTAAACACAGAGGGGACAAACAAGGACAGACAAAGGGATTAAGTCGATTTCATCGACCCCAGTGCGTAACTTGTACTTAATTTATCGACCCCAAAAGGATGAAAGGCAAAGTCGACCTTGGCAGAATTTGAACTCGGAACGTATCGACAGCCGAAAAACGGCTACGCATTTCGCCCGGCGTGCTAACGGTTCTGCCAGAAAACTCTGCTCTTTAACAGAGATACTTACCAGCAAGTCCATATGATGTTGAATTAGCAAGAGCGACTGCTTCATCTTCTGTTTCAAATCTGCAATTATCAAAATATGAAAATATTTTTCTTATTGTTTTCTCATTTTTTAGACCTTTATTTACACAACCTCATTTTATTTAAGTCAGTTACCTGGACCAGGAGTTCACAGCCTTCTGCCAGAAAGATACTTAATTCTAAATGCTCTATTCACCTTGTTAATTTTCCAAACCTTTTGATTAACTATGATAAAGCAGAACATGTGACTTTTGCTTTCTATAGAATCCAGAGACATACCATTTTGAGCTCTGAGAATTCAAAAAGTTTGGTTTTTGAAATAAATTTTGAAACTTTGTTTAAATCATTTCATGTACCCTTCCCCCCCACTCCTAACCCTAACTAACCCTAACCCTAAAACAGATTGAAATGCAATAGATCGATACTAGGGTCATAATTATGGGTGACAATTTCATATGACACCGCTAGAAAAAACTGCCGTTCAAACCGAGAAGATCCCAGAAAAATAGCTGTCATACAACAAGGAGGTTTGTATTGCCCACCTCTGCAGTAGCCACTTCCAAAATCTGCTCAAATTAGCAGTTAATTTTCTCTCAAATCACACACCATGGCCTTAAACAAGGAAGGACACATTAAATGATGTATTCCTAGCCTTTGGTCATAGGCTTGTTTGATCATGGTTGACCTAGGGCTAAACAATAACAGCAGGCTTACAAATAAAGACAGGACATTGAAGAAAATAGATCTCAATACTAATACTCTTCACTGTATTCTCTTAAGCATTACATTTTTGAACATGCAGTGTAGTCTTTAGCTTTGCAGAAACCTGATATATTTATATATATATAGGGAGAGTTTACAAAAAAAACAAAAGACGAAGACAGGTGGTGTACAAAACAAACAGATGTATTAGTATAACACTCAGGAATAGAAAAAGTCATTTACGTTTCGAGCCTACACTCTTCTACAGAAAGGGACACAGAAAGAAAGAAGGACAGAAAAAAGGAGAGAAAAAAAGGAGAGATAAAAAAGGAGAGAAAAAATATATATATATATATACATATTGGGCAAGTGTCTTCTGCTATAGCCCCGGGCAGACCAATGCCTTGTGAGTGGATTTGGTAGACGGAAACTGAAAGAAGCCTGTCGTATATATGTATATATACATGTGTGTATGTGTGTGTGTTTGTGTGTCTGTGTTTGTCTCCCTAGCATTGCTTGACAACCGATGCTGGTGTGTTTACGTCCCCGTCACTTAGCAGTTCGGCAAAAGAGACCGAAAGAATAAGTACTGGTCTTACAAAGAATAAGTCCCGGGGTCGAATTGCTCGACTAAAGGTGGTGCTCCAGCATGGCCGCAGTCAAATGACTGAAACAAGTAAAAGAGTAAAAGAGTAAAGAGTATATATATTTATATATATATATATATTTATATATGGCATCATAAAAGTACGAATCATATTCAGCTGTATATGTAATGTACCAAAGACCTGCTAAATTATGGCTAACCTGGTGTGACACAACAGCAACCAACTTTTCTGCAGAGTTATATCAATAAAACAGAAAGGAGATGCTGGTTAGGAAATGTGTCAAATTTGTAAATGACATTGAAGAGAATTTTTCCTTTACAATTCTACTGGCTTGAAACCACATTGAAACAAAAATGGATGGACAAATACATACATGGACAGACGGGTTGGTATAAATAGATAGATTAGATAGATCCATGGTTCTCAACCAAGCTCCTTATATGGTTCTTAGAAATCCATATAAAGATTTTGTTGTTAAAGTTTATCTGCAATGAATTGGTTATACAACGCACAAAATATTTTAACAAATTTGTTAATACAATTCCTAATAATTTTTAATTATAAAAATAGGCATAGGAGTGGCTGTGTGGTAAGTAGCTTGCTTACGAACCACATGGTTCCGGGTTCAGTCCCACTGCATGGCACCTTGGGCAAGTGTCTTCTACTATAGCCTCGGGCCGACCAAAGCCTTAGGAGTGGATATTTGGTAGACGGAAACTGAAAGAAGCCCGTCGTATATATGTGTGCGTGCGTGTGTGTGTGTGTGTGTGTGTGTGTGTGTATGTTTGTGTGTCTGTGTTTGTCTCACCAACATCGCTTGACAACCGATGCTGGTGTGTTTACGTCCCCGTAACTTAGCAGTTCGGCAAAAGAGACCGATAGAATAAGTACTAGGCTTACAAAGAATAAGTCCTGGGATCAATTTGCTCGACTAGAGGCGATGCTCCAGCATGGCCACAGTCAAATGACTGAAACAAGTAAAAGAGTAAAATATACCATGATTTTTTAAACAACAAATGGCTAGGAGGGTCCACCTGAGTAAAACAGGAATCAAAAGGGTCCACAGGTAAAAAGTGATTGAGAAACACAGAGTTAGATGGATAGATTAGTTGGACAGGTAGATAGATAGATGGTTAAGAAGAACAGACAGATGGTAGTAAATTATTCAACTTACTTGATTACAGGTGCCAATGGTCCAAAAATCTCTTCATTGGCGCAACGCATGTCAGTTGTTACATCAGATAGTAGGGTGGGTTGAAAAAAATTTTCCCCAATTGGGAGTTTTTCACCTCCAAAGACCTTTCTGGCACCTTTTGACAAGGCATCTTGGACAAGAGAGTCAACCTGATTTACAAAGAAATTAAATCAATATTTAAAGATGCATCAACTGTAAAACAACAACAAATCCATAAAATATAATTTCAGAATATACTCTTTTACTTGTTTCAGTCATTTGACTGCGGCCATGCTGGAGCAGCGCCTTTAGTTGAGCAAATCGACCCCAGGACTTATTCTTTGTAAGCCTAGTACATATTCTATTGGTCTCCTTTGCCAAACCGCTAAGTTACGGGGACATAAACACACCAGCATCAGTTGTCAAGTGATGTTGGGGAGGGACAAACACAGACACACAAACATATACACACACATACACACATATATATATATATATATACGACGGGCTTTTTTCAGTTTCCGTCTACCAATCCACTCACAAGGCATTGGTCAGCCTGAGGCTATAGTAGAAGACACTTGCCCAAGGTGCTATGCAGTGGGACTGAACCCAGAACCATGTGGTTCGTAAGCAAGCTACTTACCACACAGTCACTCCTATGCCTATATATGTTAACTATATTGTCAATACTAACAAAAGCATGCAGTATTGCACAATTCACATTTCACACAGCTTATGAGTGGGTGCCGAAAAGTTCTAGGCTTTAAGGGCATCATGAAAGGGTAGAGTTGTTACAATTACAAGGGAGGTAGGACAGCTATTTAGAAGATCTTCAAAAATCATGATAGTATATAATATATCTTTCTCTTTTTTGCAGATTTAACACATGATGGAAGCTCCTTCAGTGGATTTTGGTAAAACTGAAGCACAGAAGTCATGAAGTTCCTCTTTTTGCATGGCAAACAGGCAGTGAAAATCCATGGTGAGATTACGGAATCTAGAAGGATGGATGCCCATCTTATTCCATAGTGAAAATCTGGGTATCAAGGCTTCAGACTGGTCATTTTGAGGTCACAGATGAACCCCAATCAGGACAGCCAACTTCCACAACCACTGAGGACAAAGCCAATGCTGTGACATCATGATTCTTGAGGATCACTGGATTTCAGCTAAAGTCACAGCTGAGACCCTAGGGATTTCCTGCAAAAGAGCTGACCAAATTAAACACAACATTCTGGACATGAGAAAGCTTTCCACAAAATGGATGTTGAAATGCCTGAACATATCTCAGCAGTGCAATAGAGTGATGACACCAGTGGTTATTTTGAACTGGTTTGCAGTGGAAGAGGCTGACTTTATGGCTTGTTTAGTCACTACAAATGAAACTTGGCTCCATCTTTATGATCCCCACACCAAGTAGCAATCAATAGAGTGTCACCACAGTGGTTCACTGTGTCCCAAGAAATTTCAGGCCCAGAAGTTAGCCGGTAAAAAGGTTCATTATTTACATTATTTACATTTACAGTGCAAAGAGAGGGATTGCTCAGTGCCTAAAACATCGAGCATTGAATATAAGTAGTGATCGTGATACCCACCACGAAGAAATGATCAAGCTCAGTAACAATCTATGAAGCAACAACTACCCCAAAAGCATACTTTCCTCTCCAATTATGAACAAAAGAAAGGCTGAAACCAATAAACTGTCCACAGTCTGTCAACCCTATGTGAAAGACCTCTCAAGTAAAACCACCAATAGAAGAGAATATAACCAGGAACTGCATGTACTCCATCCCATGCAGCTGTGGTAGGTTATACAAAGGCGAAACATGCTGCCCCTCAAAATAAGGGTAGAGGAACATCGCAAAGCTGTGACAAGAGGAGATATTGATAAATATAGTCTATTGGTAGCTGGGCGTGGGGTTTGAGGGCAGAGGGCAGTAGAAGGAGGTGTCTTGAAGTTGGTGGAGAGCTTCGGTCTTGTAGAGGTCCGCGTGCCACACCACCATCGCTCCACCCTTGTCGGCCGGTTTTAAGATGATGTCAGCGCGGTGACGGAGACATTGAAGGGCCAAGAGTTCGGCTGGGGAGATGTTTAGATGACGGGGACACCTGGAAAAGTTAAACTGGTCCAAAGCGTGCTGGCAGGTGCCCGCAAAAAGATTGACTATTTGGAACTCGCCAGGAGCTGGCGTCCACTGGGATGGTCGGCGGCCCAGGTCGGTGAAGCAGTCCTCATTAGATGCAGGTGGAGTATCGCAAAAAAGTGAACAACATTGGGAAACGATGAAATTAATCACAATATATTTCGACAACACAGGAATTTTATTCATCAAAGTAAGTACCATTAAAATCAACACATTTTTGTCAATGAGTTACAAGTTTGTTTACTCCAGTAAGATTAAGATCTGAAGTTCTGGAGCTGATGAACTCTTTGAATGCACTTTCAGAATCAGTTTGGTTTTTGAAGTCCATCTCTCACAGGTACATATGTGCTTTTGACGGTTTTATAGATATTTCAAAATTATGATGCTATGATGCTAGGTGTTTCAATTATTTTGTCCAACCCCTGTATGTATATATATATATATATATATATATGGATATAGGACATCACCAACTGTATACACAACATGAAATACAAAAACAAACAAGTTAAATATGCAAACAACGAGAGAAAAAAGGAAAACAGGACAAGTAAGCATAGAGAACAATCCTTCATCAGTTGTCGGCTATCTACATTCAACGACAATATGGATCTTCAAAGACAGTTGCTCCCATAAGTTCTGAAATAAAATTTAGGATTTATGGAGGGTCAAATTTGGGAACCAAAACAGGACAGTGGAAGCATAAAAAAGAAACCAAATGAAAACAAACATGGAGGGTTGTTAAACCAGAATGAGAGGAAAATAGTGAACGGTGGGAGGAATATTTTCTTTGAAAAGAGAAAAAATAGAAGAGAGAGAAAGAAAACGTCCAGTTCTTTGAACGTCTGTGCAGGAAGGTTTGGAACAAGAGTCTGATGCTTCTAGAAGGGAAAAGAAATGTGACATGATGCCACAACATAAAATAAAAATAAGCCATTCAACTATAAAATGATTATAGTACTTATGTTTATAAAAGGAGAGAGGAAAAGAAAAGATAGAAGAAATGACAAAAAAATCTTACCTTGTCGACAGCAGCTGAATTTATAAGAGGACCCATAGTTATTCCAGGCTTCAAGCCATCACCCACCTTCAAATTAGTTTCAATCGCTTTAGCAAAAGACCTGACAAATTCATCATGAATTCCACTTTGGACAAGAAAACGATTTGCACACACACATGTCTGGTTGAAAATAAAAATGCAATGCAAGATTTTCACAAATGTATACAAAACTTTAAACTTTCTAAATTTATTCAATATAAGTTGAATGGGTAATTAATATCGTTTTCTTAAATTGTATAACAGTGATCACTAGTATTTATGGCAACATACCTGTCTAAATGCTAACCAACTTGATTGTGAAGCGGGAATAGTATCCCAAACAAATTAGATAAGCAATGTAACATGTCTTTCCACTAAATATAATTTGATGCTTATTGTACAATTTTAGAAATCATCCAATGCCTAAAACATTAAAATATTCTTCACACAATAATAATACTAAATCTTACTTATTCTGGTAGACTGACAAATATAATATAGCACCTTACAGAATTAAATTTCTAGTTTCCACTTCCTAGGTGACCAGGTCTGTAATGGGGGTGGATGGTCAGAGAGTGTTACCACTAGAATAAGAATAGCCTGGGCAAAGTTCAGAAAGCTTCTATCCCTACTAATGACAAAGGGCCTCTTGCTCAGAGTGAAAGGTAGATTGTACGATGCACATGTGTGAACTGCCATGCTTCACGGCAGTGAAACATGGGCTGTGACTACTGAGGACATGCATAGGCTCAAAGAAATGAAGCTAGCATGATTCGCTGGATGTGTAATGTCAGTGTCCATGCACAACAGAGTGTAAGAACCCTGAAGAAAATGTTGGACATAAGAAGCATCAGATGTGGTGTGCAAGAGAGACGTTTGCACTAGTATGGTCATGTACTATGGATGGATGAGGAGAGATGTGCGAAGAAGTGCCACTCCCAAACAGTTGAAGGAATCCAGGGTAGAGGTAGACCCAGAAAGACATGGAATGAGGTGGCCAAGCATGACCTTTGAACATTGGGCCTCACAGAGGCAATGACGAAAGACTGAGACCTCTGGAGATATGCTGTGACTGTGAAGACCCAGGAAATAAAGTGAGTTCACAGCTAAAACTTGCACTAGTGTCGCATAACCAGCCCCAGCTCATTCAAAAGTACCTTGGATCGTAGGGTGACCTGCTGTGCTTGAGGAGATCTATTGAGTCAAGTACATCAAAATCAAAATCAAATGGAAATTGTAGTTGTGATTTCCATACCGGTGGCATGTAAAAGGCACCATCCGAATGTGGTTGATGCCAGTGCCACCTTGACCGGCTTCCATGCCGGTGGCATGTAAAAAGCACCAACCAATCATGGTCATTGCCAGC
The DNA here is from genome assembly GCF_006345805.1 of Octopus sinensis. Taxonomy (NCBI): domain Eukaryota; kingdom Metazoa; phylum Mollusca; class Cephalopoda; order Octopoda; family Octopodidae; genus Octopus; species Octopus sinensis. The sequence goes on from NC_042999.1 coordinate 157,357,862, forward strand.
CTCCTCTGGCCCCTATGCAGGTGGCATGTAAAAAGCACCCATTACACTCTTGGAGTGGTTGGAGTTAGGAAGGGCATCCAGCTGTAGAAACTGCCAGATCAAACTGGAGCCTGGTGCAGCCTCCTGGCTTCCCAGACCCCAGTCAAACCGTCCAACCCATGCCAGCATGGAAAACGGACGTTAAACAATGACGATGATGATGATGATGAAACCCACTGAGATATAACATTTTCCTTTTTTTTGAATCAATCAAATAGATTAAAGGCCTTCAAATTTTAACCTTGTGTCTAAGGTGAAATCAGTAATTTCTGTTTTAAACAAGTTCTTTTTCATAAACAAGATGTTACCATCAAGTTGACTCAGTCCAAGCATATGACTGATATTTACTTTCCAAGAGATACAAGAGGCAAAATTAAATGACAACTAGGTTTTGTTAGTCATGAGGCTATTTTTCATATACTTATTTTTCATATCAAGTGCAAATTTCCATCTGCATCATATCAATAAAATAATCAGGACAGCAAAAATAATAATTACACATACTGAAAAAGTATTCCTTTACTATACCCCTCTCTATACACAAACAACACTCAACTAAAGCCTTTGTACTCGTGACAATTGCAGATAGCCTCTCATGCCAAGTGCACATAGATATCATTATGCAAGCTGAATAGCTGAATACTTGAAACCGGTTGGATCAAAGACTTAAGCTAAAAGCATTAAGCCCCTGGGCAAGGAAAACGAATGTGCTTATACAAAGAAACAACAAATAGAAAGGGTCTTTTGACTATCAGATGAATGTAACATAAGAAATAGAATTATACATATAAAATGGACTTTGTGTGTATATATACACACACATATATATATATACACACATATACACACACACATATATATATACACACACATATATACACACATATATATACACATACACATATATATATACACATTATACATACACATATACATATATATATACACATATACATATACACACATATATATACTTACATATATACATCTTCCAATAATATATATATACACATATATATACACATATATATACATATATATATACATACATATATATACATATATATATATATATGTATATATATATATATATATATATATATATATATACACATATAAATATATACATATATATATACATACATATATATACATATATATGAATAAATAAATAAATGGAGTTGAACGAAGATGCTAACAAAATTCCTTTACTCTCAACATATGTTTCGAAGACAACATGGTTTTATTCCAAAAGAATAAATGCTGTAAGATGCAATCTTCTCATCAGGCTTGCGCATCGTTTTTCACGATGAGTTAACTAAAGCCAACTTCTTAGACATTACCCTCAATTTACAGAATAACTCATACTTCCCATATCATAAACCTTCCACAAATCTTAAGTATATTAGTCTTTACAGTAATCACGCTAGGGCAGTTACCGATAACTTAGTCAAAAACATATCTCTTAGACTGTCTAAATTATCTGCCAATGTTGACATTTTTAACCAAAAGGCAGACTTCTATAACACCGCCTTGTTAAAAGCTGGCTATAAAGAGAAAGCATCATACATCGATTCTGCTCATTCTAGACCTACATCTGCTTCTCCAGATAAAATAGATATTTGTAATAGGAATAGTGATTTTAATTCTAATAGTGTAAGAGCCCAATACATAATATAAATTCTTTACGGACCAGGGGAAGTAAGCGCTATTTAACCCCGAATTTCCAACCCAGAAATTTCCCCCCTACTTTTACAAATAACACTACGTACAATTCAAAAGTCACTAAGAATAGTATCTGGTTCATAATCCCTTTCGGAAAACAAATTAAATCGAACCTTCCCTTGCAGTTCCCAAAAAGTCTAGATATTATTCAATTATCAATTCCCACATAGTTAGACTCGCTTTCTCTAACACTAGAAATCTTTCACAAATTATATCTTCTCACAATACCAAGCTGCTAAATAAAGGTTTTTCACCCGGGAGTTCCAGCATTAATCTTGCTAACTCCAACCCCTCATACAATTATAATAATAAGAATAGTATTAATAATAATAGTAACGGTAATAGTGATGGTGATAACAATGATAATAATAATAGTAATAGTAATAGTCGTGTTAATAACAATGGTAATGTTAATAATAATAATAATAATAACGGTATTATTGTTGATAGTATTATTAGTTGTATTAACAATAATAATACTAATAATAATAGGAATAGTGTTGTTAGTGGTGGTAATAATAATAGTAACAACAATCATAGCAATAAAAATTTCGTTTCGATCTCAGAGAACAACACCAACAGAATTAAATTTTTGTCTAATAATTCTAAGATTAAGAATTCTATATACCAGTGTAAAATTTCTTCTGGTACCGATGTCTTCTTCTATATAGGTGCGTCCACTTCCCAGTTATCCAAGAGAATTTCAAACCATTATTCATCATTTAGGGATAGTAAAAAATGACATAGTACAGTGCTAAGTAAATTAGTTTGGTGTCTTAAAGACAATAATATAGATTTTAAGTTAGATTGGTTCATACTGTCTGTATCCTTTCCTTTTGATAAAGACAGGAGATTTTGTAACATTTGCAACTCTGAACTCTTCCTATTTTCTCTTCTCTAAGGATCCCTTTGTAAACACACTTATAGAGAAATCGTACAAATGTAAACACTGGCAGAAACATATCTTTTACTCATATAAATGATTTCGATAGTCATTATAGTTTGAACAATTAGTTTAATGTGCACTCCACTTCAATAGAGAAATCCATTCCTAAGCCTTTGAACATTCTTTTAATCAACGTACCCCTCCCTCTCTATTTGTTCCCTATTTATTATTCCTTTAACCCTTCTCTTCCTACTATCTAACTTTGACGTCAATTCTACTAACGGTTTTTTTAAACACTTATTAATGTTTTGTTTATCATGTAGGCAGTCATCATAATTGTTATAATGTCTTGTTGTCGAGTGAGGCTCCCTTTCTTTCCTGATGAGGAGATTGCATCTTACACCGTTTATTCCTTTGGAATAAAACCATGTTGTCTTTGAAACATATGTCAAGAGTAAAGGAATTTTATTAACATCTTCGTTCAACTCCATTTATTTATTTATTCATATATAACACACAAATTTCTGCACATGAACCTGGAGTTTCTACCTTTGGATAGGTCGCTTCAACCGTGTTTCTGATGTGAATTTGCTACCCTGGTATTGGTTCATCGAATTTTCCATGTTGACGGTAAACATAGGATAATTCATTCACCTATCGATATATACATATATACATACATATATATATATATACACACACACACACACACACATACATACATATATATATATATATATATATATATATATATATATATATATATATATATATATATATATTTATACACACACATATATATACATATACATATATTACAACTGGCTTATCCAACAGAGAATGTTTCAAGCTACTTTTCAGCACCCCTTCGTATATACATATACCCCCCCACACACACACACACACATACATACACACACCAACTAACTGTTCACCCTGTAAAGTGATTGGCTACATGAGTACTATTCAACCACTGTTGTGTTGGTGTTTACAAGAAAATACACCCAATACTCTCTCTAAATTTACTAGCATTAGAAGTGCATCCAGCCATAGAAATTAAGCTAAATGACACATATGTGGATCTAGTGTTTGGCTGAGTGGTTTCAAATGAGACGTGACTCAGATCATAAAGAGTCATTCAACCTATTTACTAACATAGAAGGCAGTCATAAAAACGATGATGATGATGATGTATATATGTATGTATGTTTATCATTTTGATATACTTCCTGTTGCTGATTTTTAATCCTGCATGTCTGCTTTTCAAGTGTGGTGGTATGTCCCATTGGTCTATGAATATCTTTGTGGTATTTATGTACTGCGAGCAGGATTTCCTGTATGTTATGAGGCTTTTTTTCATGGTGATACTGTACTAAATTTTAATGAGGGAAAAGTGAAAGAATTTAGAAGAATGCCTTAGTTTCTCACCTGACCAGAACAACGGAATTTACATGCCATAGCTCCACTGACAGCTTTATCAATATCAGCGCTATTAAATACAATAAATGCGGCATTTCCACCAAGTTCAAGAGATAATCTTTTCACTGTTGATGCTGAATTTAACAACAATTTCTATAATGATGAAAAAAAAGCATTTATTTCAAAGAGAGTATGTTTAATTTCAAAAAATACAGCTTCAAATTTGTTTTGCTATACACAAAAGAGCAGAAATGATTAACCATATATCAAGTTCATGAAAGTAATTCAAAGGGCTAGATTTGTCACATTCTGTGTCACGCTAAATCTCCCAGAGAACTAGGTTATGGGTACATATGTCTGTGGAGTACTCAGCCACTTGCATGTTAATTTTACAAGCAGGTTGTTCCATTGATCAAATCAACTGGAACACACACCATCATAACCAACGGAGTGCCAGCTGTTTCGTTGAACGTTTGTTGCAGCACTTTCAAAATGGTGTGTAATTTTCTGTATCACTTTCATTTCCTTTTCTGGAGTTCTCTCTCTCTCTATCCACTCAGTCAAAGTCGACTCTTGGTCACTTGTTGGATCAGTGTCCTCCAGTCAGTTCTATCCTGGGCTGCTTCCTTCAGATTGGCCATGTCCATTCCAGTATCACTCCTGATGGTGTCAAACCAGCGGGTTCTTGGTCGGCCTCTTCCTCTCTTGCCACTGACCATTCCGAGCATGATGTCCTTCTCCAGGGATTCTCTCTGCATAATATGACCAAAATATGCCAATCTACGCTTGGTGATCCCAGCTTCTAGCGACATTTTCAGCCTTATCTGCTTAAGAACTTCTTGTTTTTTGGAGTTACTTTCCTTTAATTAGGTTCCCATTTTTTTCTCCAGTACCAGCAATTAAAACAGTTTGACTGAACCACATACAAAAAAATGATTAAGTACGATGTTTCTTGAATTTTGTAAACCTTCGTTAAATGTAATATTTTCAGTATTTTAAACCATCAGCAATTTTCACTAAGGAAGATCATGCTTGTAAACACCTTTTATTGTAAAAATAAGAAACATTTTTAATAATTTTTTTTTACACTGGAGAAGAAATTTATTTTGAAAATATTTTTTTTGAAGTGAGGGTGTGGCAAGAAGCTTGTTTCCCAATCACATGGTTCGGGGTTCAGTCCTACTAAGTGGCACTTTGAGCAAGTGTCTTCTACTATAGTCTCAGGCCAACTAAAACCTTGTGAGTGGATTTGATAGACAGAAATTAAAACAAACCCATCGTGTGTGTGTATATATATATATATATATATATATATATATATATATATATATTATATATATATATATACAGCAAATATAGGCAGGTTCTTATGACAGTTGAAATTTCATAAGACAACACTTGGTCTGTCTATTGGTTTATTACCACTAAAATACACTTTGTAAAATGCAGACACGAGGAAATTTTGCTCTTTGTATTTATACAATTTCTAGAGGTTCATAGGTTCTTTAAAAGATAAAATTTTTTAAGTGAGCACAGGGAACATATTTTTGATCCATTAATACAAAGTCTTGTCTAAGAAACAGTCTTCAAGTCGATGGGGTAGTTAATGTTTGCGTCCTTAAGTTTCCAGATTAATACTGAGAGTATTGTTGTGTGTCTCTTCTCAAGGTGCCTAAAGGAAGGAAAATGGGTGTATCTGGATTTAAATTTTCCTTCCATGGATCCTATATAATGTTTGGTCTCTGATTGGCCGGTGTCATAATTTGTAGTTACTTGTGCTTCATAAACAACTGAAGAAGTTTTGCATGCTTGTCCAAGAGGACATTTGGACTTATTTCTGCAAGTGCATCCAGGACTGGTCAAAGTCAGCAGTTGTATGTTGATATACTTCTTTACCTTAGTGGGACAGAAATATGTAAGTTTAATTTTAAGTCTATTAAATATTTTATTATTGGGAATATGATTATCTAATAAGAGCAAGAATCTTCTACGTGTACATGCCTTAACATTTAGGGAGAAGGGCAAGGCAAACATAAAATACAGCAGGATCTATTCTTACAAGATATTTGAAAAGAGGAATATTATGAAAGATTTTATCAGCAAAGTTATTATTTTGTTAAGCCTTTATTTATATGGGAATGCCTTTTCAAATATTTCTCTAGTTGAAGAAAGATATGTGATTCTATAACTAGTGTTATGAATTAAGTTCTTAAATATAACAGGAGTGTGGCAAGTGTGTTTATTAATATATTTTAGGTTTACTTTGGGTTTATAGTAGGGTTTATAGGAATTAGCCTTAAGGTCTAAAGAAACATCTAAAAAGTCGATCCTAGTTGGGTTAGTGTGGAAATTAACTGTTTTCTGAAAGAATCCATAGCATGGTCATCATGTTGTATGACACTGTGAAAGCATCATTCCAGGGTACAATAATGCCATGATTGAGGAATTTTGAATTTAAACGGTTTTAATATGTATAAACCAACCAAACCACATATATCTGCACTGTCATACAAACCTATTGGGACATCAAATAGGTCACAAGTGCTATCTTTTCCGATCTGAATATATCCACCACTGCATGATAGTATTTCACATGCTTGCATAATCAGGCTTATTTCTTGTTCATTGGTGGTTAGAAACTGACAGGTAAGTTCCAGCGTATCAAGATATCACCAAGAAACCATTGGTCCATAGAAACAAGTTAGAGGATTCCTTAATTTCATTATCAAAATCTCTTTAAAATGTTTTTGCTCATTAAAACTAGCTGAGTCTCAGCAGGGTTAATTAGCCTGCATTTAGGTCTATCATAAAAGTCAGGTTCATGGTCTTTCAGTGTAATGAAAGCTTCCCTAATATAACTCTTTTACTTGTTTCAGTCATTTGACTGCGGCCATGCTGGAGCACCGCCTTTAGTCGAGCAAATCGATCCCGGGACTTATTCTTTGTAAGCCCAGTACTTATTCTATCGGTCTCTTTTGCTGAACCACTAAGTGACGGGGACGTAAACACACCAGCATCGGTTGTCAATCAATGCTAGGGGGACAAACACAAACACACACATATATATATATACATGTATACGACAGGCTTCTTTCAGTTTCCGTCTACCAAATCCACTCACAAGGCATTGGTCGGCCCAGGGCTAAAGCAGAAGACACTTGCCCAAGATGCCACGCAGTGGGACTGAACCCGGAACCATGTGGTTGGTAAGCAAGCTACTTACCACACAGCCACTCCTGCGCCTACAGGAGTGGCTGTAACTAAGCATTCAATTCTTCAGTTGATATTAAACTTTTTGACAAAGGCTTTAACTTCTAAGTTAAAAGGTATATACCTATCGATCTTGCATAGGTTATTCGTCTTTGACAGCATTTTTAAATCCAGCAGCTGAAACATTTGGCCCTTATTCAACCACTTCATCAAACAAATAAATAATGGCCTACCTTTCCGACACCTGTTGATCCTGTGAAGGAAATGGTTGCTATTTTAGGGCTTTCACAGAGAAGCTTTCCTACAGTGGGAGTTTTCTCTCTGGAAGATGTCACAACATTAACAACTCCAGCCGGAACACCTGCTTCTTCTGCAAGCTGAATAATAAAAAAAAAAAGAGGAAAAAAGCAATAGAAATAAAATGCAGGCAAAAATAGGATAATTTTAATCCTTACGCAGAGATTTACTAAAAAGCATTAACTAGTACAAAACGGACCTTACAATAAGTGAGCAATTCTAAATAATGCATACAATAAGAAACTTCATGAAATCTTTGTCAGTTTACAGGTGAAACCAATGACATCTTCTGCACAACATCTTTTCAATTCTCTTATAGCTGTTTTATCTTCTACACATAATAGTTATCCTGAAGGCCTGATGTTAAAAGTTGAAGCAGAAGCATATTTATTCAATTGCAGCTCATAGTTATAACAATTATCAGAAACGTACTGGTGGCATAATTATTAAATCCTTAAAATCCTTAAAAATGTTTTAGCCCGAAGGCCACGGCCATGCTGGGGCACCACCGCTGAAGGAAAGGGAATTCTTACAGCACCTAGGTTTCCCAAGCGGTCACCCATCTAAGTACTAACTAGGCTCGATGTTGCTTAACTTCGGTAATCAGACGAGAACCGGTGCTTTCAATGTGATATGGCCGTAAGCCATATCACGTTTATTATTTTTATATAAATCTTTGATATGTCAGAAATCATCACCATCATCATCATCATCATCATTTAACGTCCGTTTTCCATGCTAGCATGGGTTGGACGGTTCAACTGGGGTCTGTGAAGCCAGAAGGCTGCACCAGGCTCCAGTCTAATCTGGCAGTGTTTCTACAGCTGGATGCCCTTCCTAACGCCAACCACTCCGTGAGTGTAGTGGGTGCTTTTTACATGCTACCGGCACGGGAGCCAGTCAAGGCGGCGCTGGCATCAGCCGCGTTCAGATGGTGCTTTTTACATGCCACCGGCACAGGGACCACAACTACAATTTCCATTGATTTTTTATGTTGATGTACTTGACTCAATATATTATAACTTAAATGGTAAAAAAGGAGCAAAATGGTCTTTTTAAAATATCATTCCACTTAGTGCCTAGCACATGACGACTACATTTCCACTGATATTACTTGCATATAAAGAAAAATTACAACAGTATTACTAGTTAATATAATTTACACTCCATTGATTTAGATTACTCTTCTACAGTATCTGGCAGTACTAAATAAAAAACCATATATACTTGATTAATAGTCGATCTCATGTAAAATTCAACACCCTATTTTTGGTCCAAAAATTGAGAATTCTCCATAGACTCCTTATAAAAGTCGACCCTGGTATTTCCCGAATAACAGGACAACATTTGTGGGTCAAGGTACCATATTATCCTGTACATAGAATTAACACTGTTACAAAATTGTGTGGCTACCTCACTGTAGTCTGCTCTATAGGTGGAATGCTGGGTGCTTATAGTAAAACACCATTTAGTAGCGAGCACGGATCTCTCCGGTTTGAACGGCAGTTTTTTCTAGCGGTGTCATATGAAATTGTCACCCATAATTATGACCCTAGAATTGATCTATTGCATTTCAATCACTTTTGGGGTTAGGGTTAGTTAGGGTTAGGGGTGGGAGAAGGGTATCTTTTTTTCTTCACAAATGTAAATAAACCCAATCTGTTTCTTAAACGAGGGACATATTCATACGGCACAGAATGTTTTTTTTACCTCAATAGACGTCAGTGATTGGTTGAAATTGCAGAAATTGAAGAAAGGAAAACAACAAATATCTTACAAACTATAGAATTTTCTCAATAAAGCCAAGAGAAAAAGATGTTTTATAAACACATTCTACCAGTATACGAAGTTAAAAATTTTTTAGTTACCTAGAAATTATGTTAAAAACTGCCGTTCAAACCGAAAAGATCCATGAGCACTACGCATCTGTTGATGGGTGCTACATCAGCATTACTAAAATGTATGCACAGGATATGTTGCAAGCCTGCATACTTTTCAAGCGCAATAAACACATGCATCATACACTCATTTACATGGTAAGAAACATGTTTCACACACAGCACTCTTGGCGAACACTGGCAAGTGCCACTGTCATACGAAGTATGACTTTGATAAGCCTCAAAACATTTACTTAATCGCTAGATCCGTGGTTTCCATGCAACCCTCATATTTTACTAAGACATGTGTTTTAATGCATAGATTTGGTAATATAATTATAATTCATTATGTTTTTGTTTTAATTCACTTACAGATCCCACTTCTGACAAGCATCTTTTTTAAATGGTGGTGCCCCAGCATGGCCACAGCTCGTGAGCTGAAGCTAGATAAGATAAGATAAGATAAGATCAGTTGGGCTTCTGCTGGCAGAACCGTTAGCACACGGGGCGAAATGCTTACCAGTATTTCGTCTGCTGCTACGTTCTAAGTTCAAATTCTGCCGAGGTCGACTTTGCCTTTCATCCTTTCGGGGTTGATAAATTAAGTACCAGTTACGCACTGGGATCGATGTAATCGACTTAATACCTATGTTTGTCCCCTCTATGTTTAGCCCCTTGTGGGTAATAAAGAAATAGGTACTTCAGATTCTAGCTTGAATTTCAGCCCCTCAAAAGTAGTATCCATGTAATACTTGACCCCATGTATTTGACATAAAAAATGCCATAAAAATTCGACTTTTCCTTTCGGGGTTGATAAATTAAGTACCAGTTACGCACTGGGATCGATGTAATCGACTTAATACCTATGTTTGTCCCCTCTATGTTTAGCCCCTTGTGGGTAATAAAGAAATAGGTACTTCAGATTCTAGCTTGAATTTCAGCCCCTCAAAAGTAGTATCCATGTAATACTTGACCCCATGTATTTGACATAAAAAATGCCATAAAAATTCGACTTTTACACATGTATAAATGGTAATACTATTAACAAGTGACAGTAGCATAGTTTTATAACATAACTAAAGATCTAGTCACAATATATCAAATCTATACAATGATTTCATAAAAAAAATACACACCTACCGTCATCCCAAAATAAGAAAGAATATCAAAGAAAAATGACATTTTGTAGTGTTAATATAATTATAATTCATTATGTTTTTGTTTTAATTCACTTACAGATCCCACTTCTGACAAGCATCTTTTTTAAATGGTGGTGCCCCAGCATGGCCACAGCTCGTGAGCTGAAGCTAGATAAGATAAGATAAGATAAGATCAGTTGGGCTTCTGCTGGCAGAACCGTTAGCACACGGGGCGAAATGCTTACCAGTATTTCGTCTGCTGCTACGTTCTAAGTTCAAATTCTGCCGAGGTCGACTTTGCCTTTCATCCTTTCGGGGTTGATAAATTAAGTACCAGTTACGCACGGGATCGATGTAATCGACTTAATACCTATGTTGTCCCCTCTATGTTTAGCCCCTTGTGGGTAATAAAGAAATAGGTACTTCAGATTCTAGCTTGAATTTCAGCCCCTCAAAAGTAGTATCCATGTAATACTTGACCCCATGTATTTGACATAAAAAATGCCATAAAAATTCGACTTTTACACATGTATAAATGGTAATACTATTAACAAGTGACAGTAGCATAGTTTTATAACATAACTAAAGATCTAGTCACAATATATCAAATCTATACAATGATTTCATAAAAAAAATACACACCTACCGTCATCCCAAAATTAAGAAAGAATATCAAAGAAAAATGACATTTTGTAGTGTTGTAAACCACTTCTCAGGTTTTATTCTTACCTGACAAAGAGCAAGAGCAGACAAGGGTGTATCTTCAGCAGGTTTTATAACTGTAGTGCAACCAACAGCCAGCAGTGCACCGAGCTTCCGGGTGATCATTGCAATGGGAAAATTCCACTAGGAAGATTTAAATACAAGAATACATAAATTTTGGCCCTTTTTCTCTAAACCTAATTTGCTGAAATTTAAACAATGGGTCAAATAATATATGAAAGAGTTATGTTATAAGGTCAGTTAAAATTCATCAACTATCAATCAGTATGATAAACACTCTCTGTACAATTATAAAATTATCTATTTTTCCCTGAAGTCGAAATATTTAGCAAATGGTCCCATCTATGATTATTTGTTGAGACTAAGGAAAAACTGCATCATGTTAGAGTCATAGAAATTATTAAAAATATGCATGTACATTGCAGTATTCACTTTTAATTTATCATTCTTTCATAATTATATATTCAACAATGTATAAGTATCAAAGTGTGAAGGCACAATGTCCCAGTTTTTAGGGCAGCGGACTCGCGGTTTCTTTCCCAGACTGGCCATTGTGAGTGTTTATTGAGCGAAAACACCTAAAACTTCCACGAGGCTCCGGTAGGCAGTGGTGGCAATCCCTGCTGTACTCTTTCGCCACAACTTTCTCTCGCTCTTTCTTCTGTTGGCCTGCTTGCTCAGCCAGCAGGGTGGCATTATTTGATGGCTAAAACAATGTGAAGCGCATTGTGACTAGCGATGTGTAGCATCATCTGATAGCCCGGTCGGTCAAGGTGATCACAGTGATAAGTATCAAAGTGAGTGACCAAATCATAAATGTACCACGAAAGACATGAATATTTAATAATATATCATTACAAAATACAATGTGAAAAAAGCCAATACATTATTGTATACAAGCTGTAAAGCTTGCAATGACTCAACAACAACACAATATATTCTTTATTATAACTTTAGAGAATGAAAGAACCAAAGCAGATCATAGTTTTCACAACTGGATATCAGACATGATTGCAAAGCAATCATGTAGTTTCAGGTTCACTCCCACTGCACAGCACCTTGGGTAAATGTACACTGTTATAGCTCAAGGCTGACTAATGTTTTATGAGTGCATTTAGTAGACAGAAATTGTACAAAATTCAGCATATATGAGGGGGTACTCAAAAGAAACCGGAAATTTGCAGAATATTATTTTATTCACTTAGTTTTACATGTTTATACTTTTGTTGCCTTCAAAGTATTCTCCACTTGAAGCAATGCACCGGTCCATAAGTGTTTTCCACTGTTCAAAGTAGTGTTGGAACTCTTCCGAGGTGATGCTTTTAATGCCTCTGTAATTTTTTTTTTTCTTTCACCTCTATCATATCTGCAAATTCCATAGCCCCAGCTTTCACCACCAACAATGACCTTCAGAAAAAGGTCCAGATCAACTTTCAACTGTTCTTTCGGTTAACGATACACATTCAGTCATGACTGATTTTTATCTTTTGTGAGCAAGTGATGCACAAATTTAGCTGCAACTCATTTCATTCCCAATTCCTCACTCAAAATTCGTTGGCAGGAACTTCAGGACACATCAGATGTATCAACAAGTTCGTTAATTGTTTGGTGATGGTTCTCCACAATCAGTTCATGAATTTTCATGATGTTTTCATTTGTTCAGGAGGTCGACGATCACTCTGAATGAGGTTGGTCCTCAAGCAACAAGTGACCATTCCTAAAGCATTGAAACCACTCGGAAACTTGTGTTTTGCTCATGACAGCAGCCTTGTAAGCTGTTTGAAACATGACAGCTGTTTCAGTCACTGTTTTCCACAGCAGAAAATAGTACTTCATGATAGCACACTTGTCCTTTTGTTTCAGTCATCACAAAACTCAATGAACTGGGAAGAAACACTGTGAAACGAAAGCACACCAGGTGGCAGTATGATCCCATCAGACAATGCCAGCTGGCAGACTGATGCTTGAGGGCTGCACTAAGTGGCTTCTAGTGGTGGAAGCCTAAACTACAATGGGTTTGTCCTCCATTGAATGTTACTGGCTACTTTTGAGTACTCCCTCATTCATATATATATATATATATATATATATATATATATATATCATCATCATCATCACTTAACGTCCGTTCTCCATGCTAGCATGGGTTGGATGATTCGACCGGGATCTGGGAAGCCAGGAGGCTGCACCAGGCTCCAGTCTGATCTGGCAGTGTTTCTACAGCTGGATGCCCTTCTTAACGCCAACCACTCCATGAGTGTAGTGGGTGCTTTTTACGTGCCACCGGCACGGAAGCCAATCAAGGCGGCGCTGGCATCGGCCACGTTCGGATGGTGCTTTTTACGTACCACCGGCACAGGGATCACAACTACAATTTCCATTGATTTTTGATGTTGGTGTACTTGACTCAATGGATCTCCTCAAGCACAGGGTCTAAACAGTGTTTCTTTACTTGCCACCTGCACAGGAGTCAGTTCAGCAGCACTGGCAACTGCCACGTGCCAGATATAGGATTAGTTCAATTTATATATATATATATATATATATATATATATATATATATATATATATATATATCATCATCATCATCATCATCATCATCATCATTTAGCGTCCGTTTTCCATGCTAGCATGGGTTGGACGGTTCAACTGGGGTCTGTGAAGCCAGAAGGCTTCATCAGGCCCAGTCAAATCTGGCAGTGTTTCTACGGCTGGATGCCCTTCCTAACGCCAACCACTCCGTGAGTGTAGTGGGTGCTTTTTACGTGCCACCCGCACTGGTGCCAGACAGAGCTGGCAAACGGCCACGAATGGATGGTGCTTTTTATGTGCCACCGGCACGAGGGCCAGGCGAGGCTGGCAACGGACACGAAACGGGGCGGTGCTGGCAACGGTCGCGAAACGGAAAGTTCTCTTACATGCCACCGGCACTGGTAGCACATCCGCAATTTCCATTGATCGATTTCGATTCTGATCCTCACTTGCCTCAATGGGTCTTCACAAGCAGAGTTTCAACATGCCACCGGCACTGGTAGCACATCCGCAATTTCCATTGATCGATTTCGATTCTGATCCTCACTTGCCTCAATGGGTCTTCACAAGCAGAGTTTCAACATGCCACCGGCACTGGTAGCACATCCGCAATTTCCATTGATCGATTTCGATTCTGATCCTCACTTGCCTCAACACGTCTCACAAGTAGAGTTTTGTGTCCCAAGAAGGGAAGGTATGCATACGTAGGCTGGCTCCATCCCATGTAGAAGGCCACGGGTTGTGGACTCACTTGTCCTGCCGGGTCTTCTCGCGCACAGCACACTTCCAGAGGTCTCGGTCTCTAGTCATTTCCTCAGTGAGACCTAAAGTTCGAAGGTCGTGCTTCACCACCTCATCCCAGGTTTTCCTGGGTCTGCCTCTTCCACAGGTTCCCTCAACCGCTAGGGTGTGGCACTTTTTCACACAACTATCTTCATCCATTCTCGCCACATGCCATACCAGCGCAAACGTCTCTCTTGCACACCACAACTGATGCTTCTTAGGTCCAGCTTTTCTCTCAAGGTACTTACACTCTGCCGAGTGTGAGTACCGGCATTACACATCCATCGGAGCATACTGGCTTCATTTCTAGCGAGCTTACGCATATCCTCAGCAGTCACGGCCCATGTTTCACTGCCATGTAGCATGGCTGTTCGTACACACGCATCATACAGTCTGCCTTTCACTCTGTGCGAGAGGCCTTTTGTCACCAGCAGAGGTAAGAGCTCTCTGAACTTTGCCCAAGCTATTCTTACTCTAGCAGTTACACTTTCAGCACACCCGCCCCCGCTGCTGACTTGGTCACCTAGGTAACGGAAACTATCAACTATTTCTAGTTTTTCTCCCTGGAAAGTGACGGAAGTTGGTCTCAGAGCATTTTCAGTGTTTATTGTTCTGAGCATCTGCCACATACAAAAACCATCTTCCTAGTTAGCCTTCCTTTGACATTGCTGCATCTCTTATGTGTCCATAGCTTACACTTGGTGCATCTTATAGAGTTTCTACCTACACCTTTTCTACAGATCGAGCAGGGCCATCTACCTGAAGGTGTTTGTGATTTGTCTACCTTCCTACTGATTACGACTTTGGTTTTAGCTAGATTGACTCTGAGGCCCTTCGATTCTAATCCTTGTTTCCACACCTGAAACTTCTCCTCCAGTTCTGATAGCGACTCAGCAATTAGAGCAAGGTCATCAGCATAGAGGAGCTCCAAGGGCATCCTGTCTTGAATTCCTCCGTTATTGCCTGGAGGACTAAGATAAATAGGAGGGGGCTGAGTACTGAGCCTTGGTGGACCCCTACCTCTACCCGGAATTCTTCACTGTACTCATTTCCAACCCTCACCCTACTAGCGGCGTCCCTATACATGGCCCGCACAGCTCTCACTAACCATTCATCTATCCCTAGTTTTCTCATTGCCCACCAGATAAGGGATCGGGGGACCCTGTCGAAGGCTTTCTCCATGTCAACAAAAGCCAGGTACAGGGGCTTATCTTTGGCTAGGTATTTCTCCTGCAGCTGCCTTACCAGGAATATAGCATCAGTAGTACTTTTCCCTGGCACAAACCCAAACTGCATCTCATCTAAACTAACTCTCTCTCTAATTAGTTGGGCTATGACCCTCTCCGTAACCTTCATCACCTGGTCCAACAGCTTGATACCTCTGTAGTTATTTGTATCTAGGGCATCACCTTTACCTTTGTAGCAGTTGACTATTATACTGCTACACCAGTCATTGGGTATGACCCCTTTGTGTATCACCTGATTAACTATATGGGTGACTAGGCTATAGCCGACACTACCAGACATTTTGAGCATCTCTGCAGTGATTCCTGATGGGCCTGGGGCTTTCCCTGTCTTCATGCTTCTAATTGCCTTAGCTACCACAGAACTATCAACTCGGATAGCTGGTCCCTCTGTTGGGTCAACATTCGGCAGACTCTCTTTATCCCATTCATTTTCTTCATTCAGCAACCTTTCATAGTGGCATCTCCAGACCTCTCTCTTTGCATCCTCATTTAGCGCAAGTGAACCATCTTCCATGCGAACACACTTCTCTCCCCACATCACGATTCTCTCTCACACACTGTCTTGCAACACGAAACACCTCCAGTCTTTGGTCCTCACGGCGCAGAACATTGGCAAATTTTTTCTTATCTGCTTCCCCTCTGGCTAAATAAACCTGTCTCCTAGCTTCTCTTTTGGCAGTCTGATACAATTCCCTGCTACCCCCATTTTTCCAGACCTTCCAAGCCTGTCTCTTTTCTCTAATAGCCCTGTCTACAATATTGTTCCACCACCACGTTATTCTAGGTCGAGAGGGGACTTTGCACCAGCCACAGATCTGGTCAGTGGCTCTCAGCAGGTTGTCCCTTAGAAACGTCCAGCTGTCTTCTACCCCCTGTGATGCTCTATCCCCTTCTACTTCGTCAGAGGCTTCAAGTAATATGTCCCTAAATCTCTGTCCATTTGCAGGATCTTTAAGCTTCCAGATCCTTCTTCTCCATATTTGTCGTCTTCTGGTTGTCCTCCTAGTCCTGATCCTAAAGTCACTAACTACCAGTCTATGTTGTGGGGTACATTCTTCACCTGGGAAGGTTTTGGCATTTATAAGCAGCCTTCTCTCCCTTTGCCTTGTAAGGATGTAGTCAATTTGGCTGGTATGTTGGCCGATTGGTAAGTGACTAGGTGGCTGGTAGGTTTCCTGAAGTTAGTGTTGCAAATCATAAGATTATTTGCATCGCAGAACTCCAGCAGCCTGGTTCCCTCCTCGTTGCGGGAGCCATAGCCATAGCCTCCATGTACGCCATGGAATCCCCCAGCATGTCGTCCAACGTGACCATTGAAGTCACCAGCCACAAAGATAAGGTCTCTGTCGTTCGTCAATGAGGTAGTCTGCAGTAGAGTGTCATAGAATCGGTCTTTCTGTCCATCGGGTAGCCCCGACTGAGGAGCATAGGCTGATATAATGGTTGCTAAACTATGATGAAGCACTAATCTAATCTTAAGTATTCTGTCACTTACTCTGATTACCTCAATTACTTTATCTACCCATTTCTCAGCGATAAGTATACCCACGCCACCAACCCCGTCAGTGTTCCCTGCCCAGAAAATCTTGTACCTGCGTTCCTTGCCTGTGAGGAACCTAGCTGATCCTCCTCTCCACCTTATTTCTTGCATGCAACATATATCCACACATCTCCGTTCAAGCATCTCGACTATCTCACCAGACCTACCTTTCAGAGTGCCAACGTTGAGGGTGCCAACCCTGAGGGTGTGGAAGGCATGGGCTCTAGAGACCCTGGGACGGTGGACAGTAGCTTCGTGTACCTGAAAAGAAAGCTCGCATTTGGCAGAATTCATGTGCAAGAAATGAAGTAGTAAAGTAGCCTTCAGTACAACCTGCATAATGCTAGCCTTTCATACTTTGCACTGTATGAACATTACCTTACATAGGTCGAGACTAGGGGTAGGGAGGGGTAGGGATAGTGAGAGCATTTGCAGTCTTCATGGGAAGCAACCCCGGGATGGAAGAGAATAGGAACTTCCGGCATGCGTGGTGGGGGTGGGAGTGCGGGTGCACCGTAGCTGAGTAAAGAGGTTCTGTTAATCGTGAGCTAGCAAATGGGTTTGTATGAATCGGGAGACAATACTAAACGAAAAATTGAAAAATTGAAAAATCAGAGTGGCTATGAACCTGGAGACAAGTCTAAACGAAAAAAAAAAAAAATGTTTGAGCTAGACAGGGTAATGAGGGAATACTGAAAGAATGAGGGACAATACAATGAGATGGAAATTGAAGAATAGAGAAAGAATAAGGATAAGTGCAAGAAAGAAGGTAGTCGTAGCGAGGTTGGACGATTCACTTAACTTTTAGCCATTCATGATCTGTGCGTATTCTTTAGATATTTTGAAGCGAGTGGGGTTAACGATAAATGCGATCGCTCTTTTATGTATGGCGATGATGGTTTTGGGGAGGGGGGGCATAGAGGACCATGGCGATGATGGTTTTGGGGAGGGGGGGGGGCATAGAGGACCATGGCGATGATGGTTATGGGAAGGGGGGACATAGCGAGAGAGAGATAGGGTTAGTTAGAGAGAGAGGTCAAGGGACACGTGACAATAAGCGGTGTGAGGGAATTTGACTGGGGACGGCATTGTCGATAAATAAACATTAGATAAATAGGTTTGAAAATCAGAAAAATCAGAGGGAATATCATTATTGATAGCTAATATAACACCGTAGCTGAGTAAAGAGGATTCTGTTAATCGTGAGCTAGCAAATGGGTTTGTATGAATCGGGAGACAATACTAAACGAAAAATTGAAAAATTGAAAAATCAGAGTGGCTATGAACCTGGAGACAAGTCTAAACGAAAAAAAAAAAAAAAAAATGTTTGAGCTAGACAGGGTAATGAGGGAATACTGAAAGAATGAGGGACAATACAATGAGATGGAAATTGAAGAATAGAGAAAGAATAAGAATAAGTGCAAGAAAGAAGGTAGTCGTAGCGAGGTTGGACGATTCACTTAACTTTTAGCCATTCATGATCTGTGCGTATTCTTTAGATATTTTGAAGCGAGTGGGGTTAACGATAAATGCGATCGCTCTTTTATGTATGGCGATGATGGTTTTGGGGAGGGGGAGGCATAGAGGACCATGGCGATGATGGTTATGGGAAGGGGGGACATAGCGAGAGAGAGATAGGGTTAGTTAGAGAGAGAGGTCAAGGGACACGTGACAATCAATTTATATATATATATAATAAATATCAATATATATATATATATACTAGCAGTATCGCCCGGCGTTGCTCAGGTTTGTAAGGGAAATAACTATAAAGCATTTTTAGAGAGTTATAGCCAAAAAATAGCAAAAAAATGGAAAAAAATGATGGTAAATTTTTTTTGAGAGTTAAAAAAGGTGGAGTTGCGTCCCCTAGACGGTCTGTGGTTTGGGTTTCTGATTCTCGACCCCATGTCGAATTTATCGATTTTTTTCAGAACTGGGGGAACTTTTCAAAATTTTCGCTGCGTTAGTTTTGAATTATGACATTGGGCTATGTGTGTGTCAAGTTTCATCAGAATCAGTTGAAAGCCGTGGTCAGAGTGAGGGTACGAGAAAACAGACACACAGAAAACGCACAGACAAACTGCCGTTTATATAGAGAGAGATATAATGTAAAAACTTACTGTTGACGACCAGGACGTCATTTCTCTTGCCTATCAATATTTTTTCTCTTCTATTTATTCTATATCCTCTCAGAATTTCTCCCAGGCATTACCCATTACGATTTGTCTTGGCCTAATGGCCCTTAATGTCTGTCTTCGTCAATTGTATATTTTGTATGTCCACTCTGCTGTCATTTGTTTGTTCAAAGCCCTAATATTAATATCGGATTTGTTGCTGGCTCATTTCAATCCTGCAGCAGAGATCATTGTAGCTTCTGACACTTCTGAATACAGTATAAGAGCAGCAATGCTACACAAATAGAAAGACGGTAATATGAATGCAATGGTTCATGCCTCACATTCTTTGATAGCAGCAGAGAAAATCTATAGTTAAATAAAGAAGCTCTAGTGATCATTTTTGCCATGAAGAAATTTCACAGATTTTTGCACGGTAGAATTTTTTGGCTATAAATTGATTACTGACCATTATTATTAATTTTTGGGTGGGAGAAAGTAATTCCTACCCATATTGCAAATAGGTTACAATGCTGGGGTATGATATTGCTGAATTACAACTTTAAGATGGAGTATATACCATCCAAGAGGTTAAGCCATGCAGATTGTTTATCAAGGCTAATTTCAAAAAATATGGAATTATTCGAAGATACCAAGATTGACACACTGTGAGCAGAAAATGAGATAAAACACATTTTGTGTAACATCATTCAGGAGCTGCTGCTAACTGTCCAAGATATAAAATTAAAACTGGAGAATGACAAATTCATTGCAAAGGTGTGGCAAGTAGCTTGCTTACCAACCATATGGTTCCGGGTTCAGTCCCATTACATAAAACCGAGGGCAAGTGTCTTCTACTATAGCCTCAGGCCAACCAAAGTCTTGTGAGTGGATTTGATAGACAGAAACTGAAAGAAGCCCATCATGTGTGTATATATTGTATATATACAGTTGCGGCCAAAATGTTCAGAACGGCATTGTTTTCGTCAGAAAAGTAGGTATAAGTTTTTATCAAAGTTGTTTTATATTCTATAATTTTCATAGACAATAAATACAATATTAATTGTTATTGCTGAGAAACAGCAGCAGCAGTTTTAAATCTGTCCTTTTTAACCAACTTTACCATAGCACGATCTTCTCTCTTGGTCGTTTTTCTTGGCCTATCTGTAGACTTTCTTGTTTCACACGAACCACAATCATCGTAGACCTTAAGAATACCGTGTACAACACTTTTTGACTTATTAACAATCTTTGCAATAGATCCAACACTTAAATTATCCTTCCTTCGAAGCTTAATAATCTACTGAGGAATTGGTAACGGAGTAAGTGGCATTATATTAACAAAGTACACTGCAAATATTCTTACTAATGTTTAGTAAACGAACCATCATGTAAACAAATTCAAAACATTAGAGTTTGCTGGTTAAATATACTAAAACACGGAGTAAAAGCAACCGTTCTGATCATTTTAGCCGCCATGGGTTTTGCAGTAAATCACTAAATCATCCATAACTTTTGTATTATCCTCTCAAATTACACCAACATCTCAGGCAATAACAAATAATATCGTATTTATTGTCTGTGTAAATTATAGAATATAAAACAACTTTGATAAAAAATTATATCTACTTTTCTGACGAAAACAATGCCGTTCTGAACATTTTGGCCGCAACTGTGTATATATATATATATATATATATATATATAAATACATGTGTGTGTTTGTCCCCCTGCCATCTCTTCAGTAAAAGAGACCGATAGAATAAGTACTAGGCTTACAAAGAATAAGTCCTGGGGTCGATTTGTTCAACTAAGGTGGTGCTCCAACATGGCAGCAGTCAAATGACTGAAACAAATAAAAGAGTAAAAGAGAGTATACATATATATATATATATAAATATATGATGCAATACCAGGCAGTGGCTCTCATGGCTTCTGATCTAAGCTGATTGGAAGTGTTATCATGTACATTGTTTTGTCTTGGTATAAAAGATAGGCTACACTAAATATTCTGCTCAATACCACAGATTTGCTTGTCAGTTGCTTGCCCATAACCAATTAAGCATGTCTTTTAGAGGGTCATGATATGTGCATCTCTGATCACGAGCAGGAGTAGTGGGGGAACACTATAGCCATGTGTTGAAAGGAATTTGGTGGTGGGGGTTAGAATAATTGAAGAGAACAAAAAAAAATAACTCAGTTGATATCTTTATATATAAAATTGAAGTTGTGTGTGTGAGACTCTGTCTCCTCTGATTTAGATTCCTTACTCCCACATTTTGCTGTGCAGTTTAACCAAAAGCGGGTATCTTATAGTCGTCATTCATATCGAGCTCGTCTGGATATTAGCATGCGTCTACGATGAGTCTACGATTTAAAAAAAAATTTACCATCATTTTTACGCATTTTTAATGATTTTTGCTCGGGTTATATAAGGGAAGTAACTCTCTAAAAATGTTTATATAGTTATTTCCCTTACAAACCCGAGCAACGCTGGGCAATACTGCTAGTACATTTATAAATGAATTTTATTAATTAACCACTCGTCTAAATAAACAATATTAATAAAGTTCAAAGAAAAACTTACAGGTGTAATGAGTCCTGCTACACCAATTGGCTCTTTCAGTAAAAGGATTCGTCGATCAGTGGCTGTGGGTGGTGCTATATCTCCGTACACACGCTTTGCTTCTTCAGCAAACCACTCAAAGAAACTTGCTCCATAAGTCACTTCAGCAGCAGCATCTAACAAAGTCTTTCCCTGTCAGATTGAAGAAATCAATGCAAACACTGTTTTTCTACAATAATTATATTTAGTCACTAATAAATTATGCTCCACTCATCCAAGTCTTAAAAAGGTATTACATATTTCTATTAATAAGCACTTAGTATCGACGTTTATATATTTGTTGTGCAAGATTTTTTATGTGAAGTCGTGTGTTGAAACAGACATTGTTGTATTTCGGAATGGTCATTTTGCCAGTTTAGCCAATAAAAACACACGCACTATATATTTGGTGTTACTTTGCTTCAGTGTTATTTATTTTTTTACATTAATCTTAATCTTATTTCGGCCAGAGTTCTTTCGTCACACTCCTGTGACCACATCAGTGGTCCTTTGTTTTCTTCTTTCTCTGAAGCAAAGTAATACCAAATATATAGTGCGTGTGTTTTTATTGGCTAAACTGGCAAAATGACCATTCCGAAATACAACTTAGTATTGAATGTTCATAAAAATAGATGAATACTTCTGAAGAATTTTGGTCCTTAAGAATCATGAGCACTTGTAACAGCATTTTATGTCCTGGGTTAATTTACTTTCTACTGTTCCAGGGTTGATAAATTAAATTAACACAGTCAAGAACTGGGTCAATTTAATCTTTATATATAAAAGTCAAATTGTGTGTCTGTCTCCTACGATTTAGATTCCTAACTACTCCCACATTTTGCGGTGCAGTTTAACCAAAAGCGGGTATCTTATAGTCGTGATTCATATCGAACCCTTCTGGGTATTAGCACGCGTCTACGATGAGTCTACGATTTAAAAAAAATTTACCATCATTTTTTCCTATTTTTAATGCATTTTTGCTATTATATAAGGGAAGTAACTCTCTAAAAATGCTTATATAGTTATTTCCCTTACAAACCCGAGCAACGCCAGGCGATACTGCTAGTATTCTTATAAAGCATGACAGATGTGAACTGAAGATTAAGACTTAATTTTCCATCACTGATCTTTTTTTGTTTGATACTTGAAACATCATCATCATCACCATTTAACATTCGTTTTCCATATACTACTGTGGATGTATGGGCTAATATTGTTTTGGTTGCACTACATTTAGATGGAATTATCCTGACTGAACTGCCTTCGATCATAGATTTGCTGGATCAGGGCAGATCTTGGAGATTAAAAAACAACAACATTGATCAGAGTAAGCAGTTGTCGAAAATTTGATGGGTGAACAGTGTTTCATTTCACTAGAATATATTGTATTACTGAATATATCTTTAGGTTTCGTAATATGTTCTAGGGTGCATTGTACATTGTATAGTAACTCTTTAAACTACAGGCAAAAATTTAAGGAGAGAGAGCTAATCGATCTACTCAACCCCAGGTCTGCTTTAGAAGGGGAGATAATCTCAAGATTCAAGAATTCTTTGAAGTTAGATATCTCTTGTTATCCTCTCTTTCTGGAGGAGGAGGAGGAGGAGGAGGTCAAAGTGTGAAACAACTCACCTGTTCTAATGTCAGTAGTTCAGCGAGCGCAGATTTATTATCTTCCATCAATTGGAACCATTTTTTCAAAATTTTACTCCTCTCCTGTTCAGTAAAAAGTTGGAAATAGAAAGTTCAAAATAACTACTTCAGCAATAATACTTCAAAATTTCAATAAAGTTGATGTACAAATGATTGAAGAAAACATCAAATTCACAGAACGAATTTATTTACCAAAGTCCTGACTTGTTTATTTTCATATGACAATGGTTGCTTAGAAATATTTTAAAACAATCAATTACCTTTTCTATAGTACATTAAGCTTTTGCATCATTCTTATGAATGCAATATATGCCAACTTTATACCTGTAATTATTCATCATCATCGTTTAGCGTCCGCTTTCCATGCTAGCATGGGTTGGACGGTTCAACTGGGGTCTGGGAAGCCAGAAGGCTGCACCAGACCCAGTCTGATCTGGCAATGTTTCTACGGCTGGAAGCCCTTCCTAGCACCAATCACTCTGTGAGTGTTGTGGGTGCTTTTTACATGCCACCGGCACAGGTGCCAGACAAGGCTGGCAAATGGCCACGATCGGATGGTGCTTTTTACATGCCACCAGCACGGGGGCCAGGCAAGGCTGGCAATGGCCACGATCGGATGGTGCTTTTTATTGATTTTTAAAATACATTTGAATAGGCTAGAAATTAATTTTATGAACATGAAGATCAAAACAAGCAGGTAATACGTGTTTTGTACAGATGATATCCAATTTGAAATTTTTCAGATCAGCTTTAAGTCAGAGGGCTAATTTCATAGCTTTATGAGAAATGATTAAGAAAACTTTTAGTGCAGATTTTGGTTGGTAAGATATGAATATTATGAGAGCTTAGCAATGAGAGAATCAAGATGGAGATGGAGGAAGTGTAGTCAGAAAGCTGAAAAGAGTAGACATCATTGTTATATTGGTAGGAATTACACAGAAAATAAAGGCTTAAACATTGATCGGTCTGGAATCCCTATCTTGCCCAGGATATTAATCGTCTGGAAGCCGTTCAGCGACGTGCTACCAAAAGAATACCCTCCATCAGGCATTTGCCATATTCTGAACACCTTACTTCCCTGGGCATGGACACATTGAAACTCCGACGTCTGGCAGCTGACTTGGCAGACACCCATAAAATTATTAACCATCTTACAAACAATAACTCTGAGCACCTTTTCAAACTCCACCCGTCTAACACCCGTGGACATATTTACAAAGTCAGAAAACAGCACAGCTCCCATGACTTTCGGAAACATTTTTTCACGCTGAGAGTTGCTGAAGCATGGAACAAACTGCTGGCATCAGTTGTTAGTTGTCGGAGCACTGCATCCTTCAAAACTTCCATGCTTTCTGAGATTCGCCAACACTACACCTGATTTTCTCCCCTCCATACACACACAAGCATGTATCTGACTCATACATTGTTCGCTTTCCAGATATTTGTACATTACTGCATATACTTTATACGCACTTTCTGACAAGTTGTGGTGCACCTGAGCACTGTATACAATAATTTCATTATTATTATTATTATTAGAGAATTATATAACGCAAGTAAGTCACAGTAGGATTTGAAATTAAAATGAAAAGAACCAGAAGAAATACTTTAAGACATTCTATCCAATGCTCTAACAATTCTGCCATTTCACCACCCTAAACTGGTATTGTATTTTATTCACCCCCAGAAGGATGAAAGACATAGCTGACCTCAGCAGGAGTTGAAATGCAAGGAACCAAAACAGAACAGTGTGGAGTATATTGGTGGGCACAAAAATACCTCAAAAACATAATCTGCATTGGAGGATACCATTGTATACAACATCGGCAGATACAGAAGAGTAGTATATTGTGAATTTTGTAGCCAGAATACAACATCAGACATGATACCATTTATAAGATTATGAGTTAATAAATCTCAAATAATAATTTTTGTAGGGTTTTTTAAAAAATTTATCGAGGTCAACAAGGGTCTAGAAAAGTAAAGTATAATGTGGAACAATCAGTATTTGGCCAAGAATATATACCTCTGTGGGATGACGTCAGCAGCTGGGTGCACTGACCGGAAGTTGGGGCAACCGGAAGGGGCAGCCGTGAGGTGCGCGCAGGGAGCGGCGATTTCGGCCTTTCGAACCAGGGTCGTCGACGTGTCAAGACGGAGGAAGACGTTGCTAAGGTTGGGTGAAGCAGCTGCTATCTTTAGCATTTGGGTCGGGGCTGTGTCGAAGGATCTGTTACCACTGAAGGGTCTCCATCGGAGCGAAGAAAAGGTAGGTGCCTTTATATTCGAATCGCGCACACACTACAACCTCAACACAGTGAAAGCATATGGCTTAGTGGTTAGGGTATTTAACCCAAGAATGTAAGGTCCTGAGTTCGATTCCCAGCTGCGTGTTGAGTCCTTGAGCAAGACACTCTATTTCAGGTTGCTCCAGTCCACTCAGCTGTCAAAAATGAGTAGCAGTGGTATTTCAAAGGGCTAGCTTCATCACAATCAGTGTCATGCTGAATCTCCTTCAGAACTATGTTAAGAGCACGCATGTCTGTGGTATATTCAGACATTTGCATGTTATTTTCACGAGCAGGCTGTTCCATTGACTGGATCGACAAGGACACTCGTCATTATAACTGACCGAATACCAGCTATTAGTTACCTCAACACAGATGACAAGATATTTAGCCAATAGGCCAACATCTTGCCTACAGAGCCTGCCAAAAGAACCCATCAACTACATCTAACATGATAGAAGTACACAATATTAACCCTTTCATTACCAACCCGGCTGAAACCGGCTCTGGCTCTGTAGCACAAATGTCTTGTTTTCAAAAATTTTAAATTAAAATCTTCCACCAAACTTTAGTGACAATTAATGTTCCTAACACTAGCTTAATAATAACTAAATTATTTTACTAAATTCTTTGTTATATTTGAAGTAATTGAAAGAAACACAGAGCATCTCAAAATAAATATGGTAACGAAAGGGTTAAGTAAAAATTATAACATTAATTTCTGTTTTGAATATGACTTAAAAGCTAACAATAGCTAATGTTTCAAAGTAAACAAACTGGTAAAACTTCCTTATCAGTGTACAGAGAAAATAGTCTTACACGTGCTGTTGTTTTCTTCCATGTATAGAATGCTTTATGAGCAGCATCAATAGCTTTCTGGGTGTCTTCAGGTCCAATATCAGGAACTTCTCCAATAACATCTCCATTTGCAGGATTGGTCACTACATTAAAAAACAACTGCATTTGTTGAGAACACAAAATGAAATAATACATTATATGATTAAATTCACAATACCTTATACTTTCAATAACCTCCATTACAGCATCAAATTTCTAATTAAGGTACTTAACAGTGGATAATTCACCAGCTTGCTCAACTTCTTCATACCCTTCACTTCAGCATTGTGAAACTTCAGTATGAAAAGCCAGTAAAGAATGATATTTCTTCTTTCACATACAATCATCTCTTGTGTGATATTTAACCCTTTCGTTACCAACCCAGCCAAAACCGCTTCTGGCTCTGTAGTACAAATGTCTTGTTTTCATAAGTTTTGCATCAAAATATACCACCAAACCTTAGTCACAATTTATGTTCATAACACTAGCTGAATGATAACAATGTTATTTTACTAAATTCTTTGTTATATTTAAAGTAATTGAAAGAAACACAGCATCTCAAAATAAATACAGTAACGAAAGGGTTAAACTGTGATACAGATCAATGCTATTCTTAAATGAAAGAAAAAACGGAAGGAGACATAGGTGGGCTTGGGAATAAATGAACAGATTCATAAGAAATTGGGGCATACGTTCATAGCTTGCAGAACAGAGATTCCTTAAGATAATCTGCTTTGCTTTGTATTTTTGAGTGTCATTTGAACCATAGTCTTGGAGAAAAACAAATAATAAGAGTTAATCAGTGGAGCAGCTGAATGACTAAAAGTGATGGGCTATTGGGTTTAAGAAATTCTTTGATGTTGTTACAAACATCCAGTGGATGTTAATAGAACTGGTCACCCAACTTGTGACCCATCTCACATAAAGTTTGCTGCTATGCAGTATAGTAAGTCAGAGAAATATATTGAAGTAGTCAGTAATGTTATTTATGAACCTGGTTTGTAGAAGAAAAGTTTAGGAGATGAAAATAAAAGTATGATGTCGGGGGCTGGAGCAAATAGAGTTTCCATGTTGAGTGTAACTAGGGACTAGGAAACTCCTGACCAAATCTAGAACCCCTATGCTTTCCCAAACTTTGGAAGTGCCAAATGTGTTGGTATTTCACAGAGAAGAAAGTAAATTCCCTTAATTTTTCTTCTATATTTGATATTTGTGTAGGTATGTATATTTTTGTGTATGTATAAGTATGTATATATGTGTGTGTGTGTGTGTGTCTGTGCGTATGTGCATATATATTTTCATATATATGAATGTAAGTGTGTGTACAATGTTTTTGCAGAATAATTAGTACATATGAATATAAAGGTTTGTATAATTAACATTTGGATAGTACATATAATGCTAGCAAATGACCCCTGTCCATTGGATGGAGTAAGTTTGTGATAAAACTGGAGTCTAAAATGGTGTAATTTCACTTCTGTCTATGCTTAAAATTGAGAATTATTTGACATAGTTGAGACGTTAAATCAAAAATAAGTGGTATTCAAGAAGGAACATGTTTTATTTGCAAATATTGGGTATTAAAATGTGAAAATATGGAAAATTATCATTTGGAATGCTGTTTGCTTGACTGGATCACTGAAGAATCGGTACAAAAAGCATACACGACATTTCTATGGACATGAAGGCAATCTGTAAGAAATATGTTTAATTGCAATATGAAATTATCTGAGGCATCTGGGAAGCTGTGCATTGAAATGAAAAAATGCTTGACTTTAACAACGGGCATTTGTTGGAAGATTAACATAACTATCGTGAGGAGTAAATAAGTGCAATAAGGGCCAAAATGAAGAGGATTTCAACTCAATGGAAAAACCATTGGAGGGCTGCCTTGTAAACCACGTTTTTTGTCACTCTTTCAGGAGCGTAGTAGAAGAGATTGGCCTAGTTTCCAACTCTGGAACACCCCATGTACAGCTGTCCATGTGAAGAGCATGGTGTTTTGAGGGCCAGCCCAACCACTTTTAGTGACTGACCCTGGGCTTTGTTATTGGTCATAGCAAAGCTTAATTGAAAGGGGAATCGGACTCTTGTCATCAGAAAGACACAGTCAGTCGGAATGAGTGGAACTTGGGAATAAAAGCAGACTCACCAGCGCCTTTTCCTGTGATGATTGTGGCTTCAAGAATATTATTCAACATTATTATCCAAGAATATTATCCAAGGCGGTGAGCTGGCAGAGATGTTAGCACACCGGGCGAAGTGCTTCACGGTATTTCGCCCGTCCATATGTTCTGAGTTCAAATTCTGCCGAGGTTGACTTTACCTTTCATCCTTTCGGGGTCGATAAATTAAGTACCAGTTATGCACTGGGGTCGATGTAATCGACTTGATCCGTTTGTCTGTCCTTGTTTGTCCCCTCTATATTTTGCCCCCTGTGGGTAATAAAGAAACAAATATTATCCAACATTTGCTTAACAGTTAAACATGTGCCATTGCAAAGCCAAGGAGGCTCCAAATTCCTCAAGTGTATAACAGAACAACCAAGTTTAAGGCTAAGTTTATGCAGTGGCAATCCCAATGGTTCTTGTGAGTTTAAAAACTCTGTTGGAAAAAACGTTACTTGTGTTGGATCAGTAACTGAATCAACCGAAGAGCATCACTCTTGGGTAGGAAGTTGACGAAGCAGACATGTGTTTAGGGCTTGGGTAAGTGGCATCTGTTGGAGCTAGGATGGCTTTTTCACACATCTATTCATGATTGATGTAATTGGTGGAGAGGTTTATAGTTGGAGCACAGGTCTTGTAGTGTTGTGTCAATTGCATTAAGAGCATTCTTATGGCACATTGTTGTTGTTGTTTGTTCCTTCTCAAGCCATGCCTGGCTCATAAGGGCCGGTTTCCCGGTTTCTTGGCATATAGGTTCCCCACCTGGACGGGACGCCGGTCCGTCACAGATGAGCTGCAAGATGCAGGAGGAAAGAGTGAGAGAAAGTTGTGGCGAAAGAGTCAGCAGAAGTTTCGCCATTACCTTCTGCCGGAGCCGCATGGAGTTTAGGTGTTTTCGCTCATAAACACACACACATCGTCCGGTCTGAGATTCGAACCTGCAATCCCTCGACCGCGAGTCCGCTGCTCTAACCACTAGGCCATGTGCCTCCACTACATTGTTGCCTCGTCCCAGACAATCAATTTGCATTTTTGAAAGACAACTGCCTCATCAGAATTCTTGTTTATATTGGTGGTAAGATTTTCAACATGGCTGATGTTAAGGGGAAGCTTAAATGTTGAATGGACTGTTTGGCCACCGTCTAGCAGTGTTGATGCTATTCCTGCAGACACCATTGCAATGGCAATCTGTCAACTTTGGCAACCTTTGGCAAGGAGAAATGTCTTTCCTGTGCCACCTGGTGCATCAAGGAAGAGGATGCCACCAGTGGTCTCTTCAAACATTTTCAAAACAGAATTATAGACAACAGCTTGTGCAAGATTCAAAAGTTTTTCTCTTTCTTCAACGTAGAAAAGAAGCCCGGCAGTGTTGTAGTATGTCTCCCTTAGTAGGTTCTAGTTTCAAAGTGCCTCATTTTCTCTGTAAGGGTATTCGACACAGTAGTTGTTCGAGGGATGACTACCCATTTCCAAAATGGTATCTTCTAGGAGTATGAGGCCACAGTTGAACATTGCAAGTGTAAACTGTAAAATGATGTCTGTTGATACATAGTGAGATTGCATAAGGATGTCCAAACGTATGCTGTAGCAATATTTCTCCCAGAAAGATTGTGGATTCGCAAGACTGCAGTACACCAGCATAATGGTGAAAAGCAATGGGGGACTGCAACATCGATGCTTCTTGGCGGGTGTGGTCATAGTGGTTATCACCAAAAAGACTTAATTCAGGGCAAGCCTCTTTGCAGTTGGAACAAATATGGCCATTAATAGTACAAAGGTGTTGAAAGGAAGTTGGACCTTTGACAACATGCAACAGAAGATGCAGGTGAAAGCATTCTGAGTTAAGCAGGTGAACTGAGTACACTCTTGAGAGGGCATCAGATTCATGCACCGAAGCATCCCTTTCTGAAATGCACCCTCACTTTCTCTTTTGCCAACAGCAGGAAGGTTTATTCCACATGTAGAATATAGGCAACTCTGCATAAAGAAGTCTTTTGGCAAAAAAGTCTGAAGTGCAAAGTTCAAAGAACCAAGTCAGGGTTGTTCTTAAAGGTTGTTTTGCACAGTCAAATATATTTTCTTAATTAAAATACACCTGTTGCCCATTCTAAGATGAATACCTGCAGTTTCATGTTCATGGATTGGAAAGCCGAATATGGCCAAAATGCCTCGTTAGTAGAGATATAGTGTCCAGTTTGGAAAAATGAGACGTAATCTGTGGCAGCATCAGGATCGCCAGCCTTAGCCAACTCAATAACTACTCGATTGGCTCCCTTATGTACATACATGCAGATGTATTGAATCGATTTCACAGAGTTGCAGAATTCAACATTAATGTGGGTCGTAAACATTTTACAAATGTTACCTTGTTATGTGGTACCACCCATCTGTTGTTGACATTCAATTCTTGACCATCAACCGTTTTTATTGCTGCCATATGTCTACCCACCTGTGGTGCCCTGCAACAGTATAAAGGATAGCCATCATCACCAGTGTGGGTGTCATGAATTAGTTTATGTGGGTAACGCTTTGTACACCTCCCATTGTCCATACATGCAGACCTTGGATTTAGGTGGGCCATGGATCATGGTGGTTTTTATGATTTCAAAAAGGACTGGGTCTTCTTGGGGATTTGGCAGTTCTGCACTGATAACGTTGTTGATATCCATTGACATGAGTTTGTTTTGAAATCAGAGGATGATATGGATATGAGGGAGTCCTCTTGTCTGCCATTCTATGGTGTACATGAAGCATCTTAATGGTCCAAAAATATATCCATGTTTTATAATGTCCATCATTTTCATAAGCTTCAGATGAAACACTCTAGATGTGATATCATGCCTATCTGGAGGATTTTTGGCCATGAAGTAAGAGAGAGAGGATGTCAACCCATTTTGGATTACAAGTGAAGGTGATGAAAAAATGTGGACAGCCATAGTGGTGGACATAAGTGAGAGCATCCTGCATGTACCGGGGGCCTCCAGTGTATGGGAGGATGACAGAACGTACAATATTCGAAGCAACAACCTGATCATTTCGGTTCATTTCATCATGAAGATTGTCATATTCTTCTGCCCGCAATTCCTTTTGATGCTGTCTTACCCGTTTGGTGTCAATCTGGAAAGGGAAGAAATGTGTGGAGTAAATAGTTAGTGACCTGGCTAAGGAAACGTTTTGAAAGAAATCATAAAATAAGAAATATCTACCTTAGTAAATACATCTGCACAGTTTTGATTGAGGAGCATCTGTGTTCTATGAAGAACGTTGATGTCATTGTTGTGAACCATAAGCCAAAATGCATAAAATTCCATTTGTGAAATGGTTTTTCATGGTTGAAGATGCATTACCACTTCCAGATTAAACTTTGGCAAGTCAATGCAGTAGCCATCATCACCATAATGGATATTGGAGGGCATCATACACAGGATTAATTTCACTTATTTTTTGAAGACGCTAGTCTTGCTATTCAAGAACAATATCACAGTTTGAAGCACACTCATTGAAACTTGCTATAAGCACTGCAACTGCGTCGGTTTGGTGTTTGTTAAAGCAACCCTGACGCTGCCCTTGTGGAGCACGGTCACCTTAAATGACAACCTTAAACTAATTGGTGTTAGCATCTCTAACATGAAGATCAGTTTTGAAAATGGTTACGTAGGGGTTGATGGTATGAATCATATATTGAAGAGGCTGCAGAAGTGATGGTCTTGTTCCTGTAGCAACTGAAGTGCTTCATGCAATTTCCTCAGGTCCATTCTCCATAAAGCAAATCTGGGAGAAAGCTGTGTTCATCACCATCATGTGGAATAAGGGAGCCAATTTGGTGGTAAATTTGGCCTTGTACTTTGAAGGTGGGCATATATTTCCCATCTTTTATTGGTGAATGACCAAAGCTTGTCATTTGGAAAGTGGAACTGTAGGCTCTTATATTCCGAAGAAAGTGTTTAGAATCTGGATGGTCTTCAAACAGCAGGAACTTCAAAGGTTCAGCACTGACTTGTAAATGAGGTAAGCTAACCATTCCACTGGAGCAGCATATACCGGTAGATTCTGCTGGTCACTTCATTGCATTACAATGGACACAAACAGTAGACATTTGCCAATGATGATATGTGGATGTGATGTGTAGTCCTCATGGGGGCTGTAATGAAAGGCCTTGTTAGACCAGCAACAGGAAGAAACCCTCGAAAAGACATGAGAACGCATTTTACATTGAGAATCAGCCTTAAGCCTTGTGGCCCTTTGTTAAACAGTCTCTAAAGCACAGCCATTTGAAGTAGAGGCCTCATCATTCATCATTGTTTGACCGTGGTCGAGACAATGGAATTTACTATGCTACGCCAGACTTCACGGTTCATCATGGCATTACGGAGGTCCTGTTGCTGGATGCCTGTATCCCTGGAGATTACATCAGGGTAGGAGAGTGTGCGCCCTCTGGTAATGCGAGTAGATGGCTTCCAGAGGAGGAGAGTAGAAATTACCTCTTTTTCAGCTCTACAACAATGTCCAGCAAACTGGACTCACCTATCTTTCACAAGAATTTACACAGGTGGTAGTTTCCCATATATTTGCATTTTGGTTGGATGGCGCTTCCACGAGAGATTTTGAGCTCTCATAAGGAGGCTGCGTTGTGAGCACACCGGAGTTCTGCTTGCTGAGCAATCTGTGATGCTCTGCAGTAGAAGCAGCTTTGCAAGCACGCTGAAGCACACATTGTTCTTCTGTCTTGTTTGCCTGCAAGGAATGCAAAATGGAAGAATTTTTTTGGTTTTCTGCCAATGTAACTCTTGCTTTTCCGAGGCATCCTATCGAAAATCTGCAACTGAATGCAAACTGGAAAATTTCAAATGGGATATAGGGTTTGGCATTATGCGATGTTGGCTGATAAAGAAGCAAAACTTGTGAATGAATAAGCTACCAGAACTGACCAAATAGTCCTTTTTTTTAGAATGTATCTGATGAATTTGATCTGTAAAATTCATAAAAATGATAACAAAAATTTGTCAAAATATCATTCTGTTATGCTTACTGATAAAAAAATAACTCATAATTTGAAATGTTGAAACTAATATTCCTTCTTCAGGAAATGGAATTAAAGAATAAATAATGGGCATGAACATGTCAAATCAAGTGAGTCACACAAAAGTCGAAAAATACAAATATATATATAACCATCCAATCGTGGCCATTTGCCAGCCTCGCCTGGCCTCCGTGCCGGTGGAACGTAAAAAGCACCATCCGATCGTGGCCGTTTGCCCGCCTCGTCTGGCACCTGTGCCGGTGGCACGTAAAAAGCACCCACTACACTCATGGAGTGGTTGGCATTAGGAAGGGCATCCAGCCGTAGAAACACTCCAGATCAGACTGGGCCTGGTGCAGCCTTCTGGCTTCCCAGACCCCAGTTGCACCGTCCAACCCATGCCAGCATGGAAAGCGGACACTAAACGATGATGATGATGATGATGATGACGACAGGCTTCTTTCAGTTTCCGTCTACCAAATCCACTCACAAGGCTTTGGTCTGCCCGAGGCTATAGTAGAAGACACTTGCCCAAGGTGTCACGCAGTGGCACTGAACCCGGAACTATGTGGTGGGTAAGCAAGCTACTTACCACACAGCCACTCCTGTGCTGCCTATATATATAATTTAAATTAATATGTGCCTATTTATTTATTTATTTATTTATATACACATCTTCTGTATACTTCAAAATTATTTTCCAGTTACATAACTCTCTCTCCCACCTTCGACTTTTTTACATACAACTAAACAAATACTTTCCTTTTTCTTGCACTTATGTGAATGTATGCATACACACATATACATAATTAATTATGGGCATGTGTAGATATGTTCTAAGCCTGTATGTGGATGCGTATTTAAGTACATATGTATGTATATGAAGAGATGTATGTGGGTAATGCCAGTGCCGCCTGACTGGCATACATGCCAGTGGCACGTAAAAAGCACCATCCGAGCCAGTGCCACCTGTCTGGCTCCTGTGCCAGTGGCACATAAAAGGCCCCATTTGAGTGTGGTAAATGTCATTGCCACCTGACTGACCCTGATGCCAGTGGCATGTAAAAAGCACCCGCTACACTCTTGGAGAGGTTGGCATTAGGAAGGGCATCCAGCTGTATAAACCTTGCCAAATCAGATTGGAGCCTAATGCAGCCTCCTGACTTGCCAGTCCTCAATCAAACCTATTTCTTTACTACCCACAAGGGGCTAAATACAGAGAGGACAAACAAAGACAGACAAACCAATTAAGTCGATTATATCGACCCAAGTACGTAACTGGTACTTATTTAATTGACCCCGAAAGGATGAAAGGCAAAGTTGACCTCGGCAGAACTTGAACTCAGAATGTCAAGACAGACGAAATATGGCTACGCATTTTGCCCGGTGCGCTAACGTTTCTGCCAGCTTGCCACCTTAATCAAACCGTCAAACCAATGCAGCATGTAAAATGGACATTAAATGATGATGATGATAATGATGATGATATGATGATGATGTCTATGTGTGTATGTGTATGACCATATGCCTGTATATGTAGGTATGTGTATATATACATATGAGAATGTACACATGTATATGTGTGTGCACATGTATATGTTTTTATGTAGGCACACATATATGTACAAGCAGATGCATACACATGTGTACGTGGACGTGTATGTATGCATGCATGCCTGTGTGTGTGTGTATGTATACATGAGTATGAATGTATGTGTGTGTGTATATATGTATGTATGCATAAGTATGAATGTGTGTGTGTAGATATGTATACTTATATATATATGTATATGTGTGCATACATGTACATATATGTAGACACATCTATATATTTTTATATATGTGTGTGTGTGTGTCTAAATGCATGTATATGTTTATGTCTGTGCAGGCATGTACATGTACCTGCGTGTGTGTGTACGCATGTATAGGCATATGTGTGCATGTATGTATATCTACAATTAACTGTATGCACGCATGCATATCTGTGTATGAAGTTATATTCATCTGTACAGAAGGCGGCGAGCTGGCAGAGTGGTTAGCACACCGGGCGAAATGTGTAGCCGCATTTCGTCTGCCGTTATGTTCTGGGTTCAAATACCGCCGAGGTCGACTTTGCCTTTCATCCTTTCGGGGTCGATAAATGAAGTACCAGTTTCGCACTGGGGTCGATGTAATCAACTTAATCCGTTTGTCTGTCCTTGTTTGTCCCCTCTGTGTTTAGCCCCTTCTGGGTAGTAAAGAAATATATATTCATCTGTACATTTAGACATCAATATTTTACAAAACTGTGAAGAATAATTATACTTTCCTTGAAACTCTATAGTGTAAACACACTAATTCAAAATTTCAATCACCAATAGGCATTGACTGATCAATATGGTTCTGTATTAATTTCTTTTTAGGAGTGATGAGTACAAAGAGTGCATATATATGTGTGTGTGTGTTTGTGTGTGTGTGTGTGTGTATGAGTATCTATGTACATATACATGTATGTATAAATATGTGTGTACGTGTGAATGCATGTACATGTATAGGTATATGTGTATATCTCTGTGTATATATGTGGGTGTATGTATATGAATATCTGTATATATAAAAGGCAGGATGTGTGTGTGTGTGTGAATGTAATTTATGCATGTCCACAAATTAGCACACATGTCGCTCCAATTTAAGGAGGACATTCATCATGACCCTAGCTCTATTTTCGTCAACTTATTTTTACCAGAGGCACCAGCGAATAGCAGTAAAATTAAATTTCTAACCAAAACTTTTAACAATTTTCAAGTTGGAGAAATCACCATTGTTTGCAAACAGGAGTTAAGTCCCCTTCTAGCGACGAGTAAGTTTTTTGTTAAGACTTTTTGTTGATATAAGGGCAACACACACGAACATGTATGCAACAGGTTAACATACATACATGTGTGTGTGTGCTGCTATATATATATATATATAGGGAGAGTTTACGAAGAAAACAACAAAAGACGAAGACAGGTGGTGTACAAAACAAACAGATGTATTAGTATAGTATATATATATATATATATAAAGTTAATCCAAACAAGAAAGCACAAAAAAATACAACAACGCGAGGACGTGGAACAAATATAGTATTATTGGACGCTCAGGAAAGAAGGAAAGGAGGTGGGTTTAACGTTTCGAGTGGAGCTCTTTGTCAGAAACATAGACATAGGAGAAGGAAAGATCCAGAGAAAGGAAGACAGAGGGAAAAAAATCGCCAACGATACACATGAGGTCACATTTTGAAAGACCAGAAGGAAAAGGGTGTATATATATATATATGAACCAATTTCAATGGATTTTGCCCAAATTTGACGCCAATGTTACTTAGTTTGGTTTGAAATAAAGAACTTGATTAGCTTAATAATCCTAACTTATTCCCAGGTTTTACTGCTAGTATATACATATTTTAAAAATTTTATTCATACTTTATAAATGAATATTTTATTCTTTGATTAACTAAAAATTTACCTTATTAATATTTAACATTCTTCTATCATCTCTTCTTTATTTACGGTTCTAATTTTATATTTTCTGCTCTACTTCATCTCTAATCATAAATACATTCTAGGTTTGGTAGAAGAAACAGGATAAATAGAACTCAGTCCATGAGTAAATAAATTTTATTACTTTTAATCTGCAGAAGTTACAACGTGACTCAAGGGCCAAGAGTTTCAAGTATTATTCTTATCTGTATTTCAATATCCTGCACTTTTTTTCTTTTATGTTGAGGTATACAATAAGACTCTCTTTCTCTCTTTTACTTGTTTCAGTCATTTCACTGCGGCCATGCTGGGGCACCGCCTTTAGTCGAGCAAATCGACCCCAGGACTTATTCTTTAGAAGCCTAGTGCTTATTCTATCGGTCTCTTTTGCTGATCCACTAAGTTACGGGGACGTAAACACACCACCATCGGTTGTCAAGCGATGTTGGGAGGACAAACACAGACACACAAACACATACACACACACACATACATATATATATATATATTATATATATATATATATATATATAAAGTTAATCCAAACAAGAAAGCACAAAAAAATACAACAACGCGAGGACGTGGAACAAATATAGTATTATTGGACGCTCAGGAAAGAAGGAAAGGAGGTGGGTTTAACGTTTCGAGTGGAGCTCTTTGTCAGAAACATAGACATAGGAGAAGGAAAGATCCAGAGAAAGGAAGACAGAGGGAAAAAAATCGCCAACGATACACATGAGGTCACATTTTGAAAGACCAGAAGGAAAAGGGTGTATATATATATATATATGAACCAATTTCAATGGATTTTGCCCAAATTTGACGCCAATGTTACTTAGTTTGGTTTGAAATAAAGAACTTGATTAGCTTAATAATCCTAACTTATTCCTAGGTTTTACTGCTAGTATATACATATTTTAAAAATTTTATTCATACTTTATAAATGAATATTTTATTCTTTGATTAACTAAAAATTACCTTATTAATATTTAACATTCTTCTATCATCTCTTCTTTATTTACGGTTCTAATTTTATATTTTCTGCTCTACTTCATCTCTAATCATAAATACATTCTAGGTTTGGTAGAAGAAACAGGATAAATAGAACTCAGTCCATGAGTAAATAAATTTTATTACTTTTAATCTGCAGAAGTTACAACGTGACTCAAGGGCCAAGAGTTTCAAGTATTATTCTTATCTGTATTTCAATATCCTGCACTTTTTTTCTTTTATGTTGAGGTATACAATAAGACTCTCTTTCTCTCTTTTACTTGTTTCAGTCATTTCACTGCGGCCATGCTGGGGCACCGCCTTTAGTCGAGCAAATCGACCCCAGGACTTATTCTTTAGAAGCCTAGTGCTTATTCTATCGGTCTCTTTTGCTGATCCACTAAGTTACGGGGACGTAAACACACCACCATCGGTTGTCAAGCGATGTTGGGAGGACAAACACAGACACACAAACACATACACACACACACATACATATATATATATATATATATATATATACGACAGGCTTCTTTCAGTTTCCGTCTACCAAATCCACTCACAAGGCATTGGTTGGCCCAAGGCTATAGTAGACGACACTTGCCCAAGGTGCCATGTAGTGGGACTGAACCCTGAACCATGTGGTTGGTTCAGTATAGAAAAGTGGTATAAAAAATGAAAATGGAAAGAAAACACAGAACCTCACATATAGAAATGGATACACACATGCATACAACTCCTTGACACAAAGGCAAGTCATTCATAATACATGCATATGAATACACATATATTATACATAGAGTATTGAAATGTAACACATACATTCATACAAATGCATGAGCACATACACACACTTTATCTCTTGCAATTACTCTTTTTTCTACCCACTCCATTGTGACACTAACTAGTAAAAACAGGGACATTACAGAGCAAGGAAAACATCTTTTGTTTTGCAGAGTACAAGACTACCCCACTAGCAAATGGCTAA
The DNA here is from genome assembly GCF_006345805.1 of Octopus sinensis. Classification (NCBI taxonomy): domain Eukaryota; kingdom Metazoa; phylum Mollusca; class Cephalopoda; order Octopoda; family Octopodidae; genus Octopus; species Octopus sinensis. Next base: position 157,397,448 of record NC_042999.1, read on the forward strand.
CAAATGGAGACAATGTTGAATCAAGAGGACCATTCGTTTTGTCTTGTTCAGGATATGACTTCTTTAGTGTTGCTGGTACAATAAAATGCACTTAACCCTTTCGTTACCGTATTTATTTTGGGATGCTCTATGCTTCTTTCAATTACTTTAAATATAACAAAGAATTTAGTAAAATAACTTAGTAATCATTAAGCTAGTGTTAGAAACATAAATTATGACTAAGGTTTGGTGGAAGATTTTAATTCAAAACTTATGCAAACAAGACATTTATACTCAGAGCCAGAGCCGGTTTCAGCCGGGTTGGTAATGAAAGGGTTAATACATTCTCAAGTGGTTGATAAAGGAAGGGCATGAAGGTGTAAAAACCAAGCCAAAACTGAAAGGAAAATTTATTTCAGAATGATTCTCATTTTGAGAGATGATTGTACTGAAACAGATCCATAAGAAGTGACCAAATTATATTTGTTTATTTAAGACAACAATAGAATGTCTTCATATCATCTCAATCTGCATAGCTAAAAGGCTTTCATGTCTACAGTTTAAGTAGTGATAAGTTAATGTTATTGCAAGTGTATAAATAATTAGAAAGAGAATGAGGTCATAATTTTCAAAAAGCAAATAATACAAACAGTATTGTAAATATTCCATCTAACTCAAAAATATTTTGTAGTATTAATTTACCTTTAAACATTTTCCCATCTTGAGAAGATATCCACTCTCCATTGATATAGGCCTTGTTGTGAACAAAACTGCTGTATGAGGACATCGCTCTATAAAGATGTCTCTGAAAACCAAATGCTTTTTTGCAAATGGGCAACATCTGTTAGGAAAAGAAAAATGAATTTATAAATAAACAAATGACGTTTTGAGACCTTATCAGATAGTTAAAATCGGCACTTTTCCAGAATTGCTTTACACAAAAGATATTTCAAATATATACTCTTTTACTCTTTTACTTGTTTCAGTCATTTGACTGCGGCCATGCTGGAGCACCGCCTTTTTGTTGAGCAACTCGACCCCGGACTTATTCTTTGTAAGCCTAGTACTTATTCTATCGGTCTCTTTTGCCGAACCGCTAAGTTACGGGGACGTAAACACACCAGCATCGGTTGTCAAGCAATGCTAGGGGGACAAACACAGACACACAAACACACACACGCATATATATATATATACATATATACGACAGGCTTCTTTCAGTTTCCGTCTACCAAATCCACTCACAAGGCATTGGTTGGCCCGAGGCTATAGCAGAAGACACTTGCCCAAGATGCCACGCAGTGGGACTGAACCTGGAACCATGTGGTTGGTTAGCAAGCTACTTTATTTTAATAATTTGCCACTAGGGCAGCACACAGAGTAGCTACGGGCTGGACAAGGACATTAATGGATGATGGTGGTGGTTGATGAAGATGGTGATGGGAGAAGTCAGAAAGCGCCCGCCGACTTTTGCTTCTCTAAAACAATGTTCTTTTTTTTCAATAATTTACAAAATTTCAAAAATTACAAAAATTCAAAAAATTTTCACAAAAATTTCAATTTACAATTTACACTTTTAAAAGTCTCTTCAGAGGCAATAAACCTCTGTCACAATGTAACACAATTACAATTTTACGTTACCCGACCGATGAACTCTCTTGCTTTAATGACGCAATCGTCCATCGTCAGGCTTCCGCATACAGGTATGACTTGCAAGAGATCCTCCGGGAAAGAATTCTCGATCCTGCACATATCATTTTCGAGTAGGACCTCCGCAGCCAGCTGCGAAGGCCACTCGGGATATTCCATGCAGGACCGAAGTCCCTCCCATTGGTTTCTCTTCCTCATCTTACCTATTTCGTTTTCTACAGTGCCTCCTTTATGGAAGAGGACTACATAAAATTTCTCCGGCATCACAACCGCCAGAGGACACATGGGAGATGCCGTCTGGGTGTTACAGTCCGCTGGTTGCGTCCCGTTCCTCTTTTTCTTTTTCTTTTTACGCTGGGCCTCGGGAGGTTGAGGTTCCGGTGCTATACGCACCGGGTCCTCTTTTTCTTCCGCAGCCTCCGGTTCCTTTGGTGGGTCGCCATTGCTCCCCACTTTTCTTTTTCTTTTGGAGGAGGATTTTTCCCCCTCCTCACTTTGTTTCTCTCCCTCCATTGGTGGGGCAGGGAGAGGCTCTGATATTAACTTCTCCAGGATCCTACTCTGGTTCCTGGGGCAGTTTTTCTTAATGTGGCCGGTCTCCGAACACAGGTGACACTTGGGGGGGCGTCCCTCAAGCATCACCGAATACTTGGACCTGGCCATCTTCAAGAAGTCCAGCAAAACCAGACTCTTGGCCGACTGGGTCCACAGAGTCAAAGTAGCTTTTGCCCTTTCCCAGTCAGCCGCAGGCTGCATTCTCACGTTCAGGATCTTGGCGCTACCACCACTCAGACCCCGGCGGATGGAATCTTCCACCCACTCGGGCTCAAAGCCGGGCGGCAGGCCGCAGACCCATAATCGTATCAATTTTTCCCCCTTATAGCTTGGGAGAAACAGAATCTCTTCGCCCTCAATGGGCTTACTCGCGAAATCGCAAGCTGCTTTAGGGAAGTCAAACAGCAACCAAATCGTTGCGTATTTGGCTCCCTGTTGAATATGTTTAACGGCTGGCATATAGTCTGCCAGCTCGTTCATAATGGTGGCTTTCGGGAAAACCATTATGGTGTCGAGTGACCTCGAATATGTCCTCAACACCACGGTTTTGTCCTCGAGCTCCTTTAAGTACTTTTTGGGAGGTGTCAATTCCCACACAGTGAAATTCCTTGCCATAACGTAAGAAAAACAGTTCAAAATGTTACAAAATAAATTAGACACAGAAAGGAGAATGAAAAAAGCAACAGAAGGGAAGAAATAAAATTAAAATGGCAGTTCAAAAAAAAGTTCTTTTTTTTTTTACAAATGAATGATAGACGGAGAAAGAGAGTTCAAATTCAGACAAAGGAATTAATTTTTCATTTTCTTTGTTCACTTTTTCGGCCAAAAATTGTATTCCAGGCCAAATACACTGTTGGTGAAACACCTTGGTAAAATAATCCTTGGTAAATCCCGTGGATAACACAACGACAATTTCAAAATAATTTTTGCAGACGGACTATGCCGCCTCAAAAACACAATTTTCTTTACACTCGACAACAGGCAGAAAAATTATATCCGGAGCAAAGTGGAGCTTTATTATCTGCTAAAAAAATATTTAATGCTAAAAAACATTAATGCAAGTAATAAAACTTCACTTCGCTCGCAAAAATACAAAACGCCTACCTGCAATCGAGTCGAAAGTTCAACAATTCACGTTGAAACAACGTGGCATCTGGAGCAGCAAAATAACACATCTGAACAGTTCAGTGGTTAGCAAGCGACTTACCACACAGCCACTCCTGCACCTGTATATATATATATATTTTTTTTTTCCAGCTCTATTCACATGACAAACTAAAGACCATGTCAGTTAATACAGAGGTTCCAAATACCATGTTTGTCTTTGGCTTGATTTTTTAAAGCATTCCAACCGTGACAATACAACCTTTTTTAAAATCATTTGAACTGTGATTATATAGTCTGTTTTTAAAAGTATTTCAATCATCACCATCCCAAGCCTTAGTCTCCTTCATGTTACATCCTGTTTTTCTTGAAGAGCACATTAGATAATGTATTCCAAGACACACTATGCATGAAAAATAAAAAGTAGGTTGACTATGTGTGCAATGCTTTTGATCATTGATCCGTTGGGTCAGAGCTGACCTGGAGATAAGCAACAATAACTAATGAAGTGTGTGTGTGTGCGTGCATGCACATGCACACGTGATTATATAGGGAGAGTTTACGAAAAAAACAAAAGATGAAGACAGGTGGTGTACAAAACAAACAGATGTATTAGTATAATGCTCAGGAATAGAAAAAGTCTTTTACGAATCGAGCCTATGCTCTTCTACAGAAAGGGACACAGAAAAAACAAGGAGAGAAAAAAGAAGAGAAAAACAAGGAGAGAAAAAAAAGGAGAGAACATAAAATATAAAAGATTATATATTGCTGTTAACTAACATACAAGAAATAGCAGCTACATTTCTCATCAGTAAAAATTTCGTTGTTAATATCCATAGAAATACTGAAAAACAACTATTTTTAATGTTCCTAACATTAGCTTAATGAGAACTAAGTTATTTTACTAAATTCTTTATCATATTTAAAGTAATTGAAAGAAACACAGAGCATCTCAAAATAAATACAGTAACAAAAGGGTTAAACAATATTGTAGGGTTGGTGTGAGAGACCAGATCTGGCCAGTTTGAACATAAAACAGGCAGAATATTTTTGGCCAGATATCATCATCATCATCATCATCGTTTAACGTCTGCTTTCCATGCTAGCATAGGTTGGACGATTTTGACTGAGGGCTGGTGAACCAGATGGTTGCACCAGGCTCCAGTCTTGATCTGGCAGAGTTTCTACAGCTGGATGCCCTTCCTAACGCCAACCACTCCGAGAGTGTAGTGGGTGCTTTTTACGTGCCACCAGCACGAGGGCCAGTCAGGCAGGATTTGGAAACGACCTCGCTCAAATCTTTTTACACATGCCACCATCACAGGTGCCTCTAAGGCAACGTTGGTAACGATCACGCTCGAATGGTGCCCTTTTATGTGCCATTGGCTGCTCTGGCAAGGAATTATGTACATTATTTATAATGGATTGACAGGTGCCATCAACTTGTTTGATGTTAACACAATGTTTCGGCTGGTGTACTCTCCAGCCTTCATCAGGTGTTCTGGTGGAATTTCACACCCAACCTTTTATTTGATCAATGGCGTACTCCGCTCTCACACCCAAGGTATTCCTTTTCTTTTTTAGCAAAGGCTACTGACTCTTGGATTCTGAGGCCAGTTTAAATGCTAAAGGGTTAACCAGAAGAACCACTGGAAAGATGTATGGTCATTTGAAAAGAACTAATGAAAAGACTTCCAAACTTCCAAACCATCAACTGTGTGTGGCTCAAATGGAAAAGCATCAAGAAAACTTGTGTCATATAACAACTCTTGAATAATTATTTGCATTACTGAATTTTGTTCTCCTCTTTGAAATTATACATTGGTCTTAACATTTAAAATTTTTAAATAAAATTTGAAACGAAATTTTACATCGAAATACCTTTCTTGTAGTGCAAAGAACCAATTATTAAATAATCAAGTAATGCTGAAGAAATCTACAAAGACTGTTAAAAATCTATAATGGTCAAAAGCAGAAAATTCTTATGTCCATGCTTGTTTTTTCAGTGACTTATTGACCTATAAGTTAATTTAATCTAGAAATACATGATTGACATGATTCCAAAATTTAATGCTTTTACTAAACATCTTCACTTTTCAAATTTAAATTTCTTAGGAAAATGACAAAGTAGGCCAAATAATTCCTAATACGTTTTGAAAATGATCCATTTAAAATATTGGGTCATCCCAAAAATGATGTGGTTTTTTTCAATTGCATGAACTAAAAGTTGTAGGGGAATGCGATAAACTATCTGCATTAACTTGCTATGAAGGCAGGTAGTAATTTTACATTGTCCTTATTCTTAGTTCAAGTTTTGAAGAGTGCAGTTCGATTTTAACAGTTATTTTTTCAAGCTATAATGGAAGTGGCAAAGGAGCATATTTGGAACATTTTGCTTTACAAGTTCAACAAAGGAAACAACACAATGGAAAGTGCAAGGAATATTAATACAATATATGGGGATCGACAATAAGCGGTGGTTCCAGAAATTACAGCCTAGAAGACAAGCCTCATCCTAGAAGATCTGTAGAGCTCGATAAGGACATCCTGCAAACCCTGTCGGAACAAAATCAAATTGTAGTTGTTGAGGAACTAGCAAAGAAGTTTGGATTTGGTCATTCAACTATTCAGCAACACCTGTGTGCCATTGGAAAAGTCAGCAAATTGGGTCAATGGGTTCCTCACAAACTTTCTGAGTCTAATCACATACAAAGATTGAATGTGTGATCTTCTTTGCTGTCACGTCTCATGAATGAACCCTTTTTGGGACTGAATAGTGACTGGTGACAGGAAATGGGTTCTCTTCAAGCACCGAAGACTGGGTAGGGAAAGGAGAAACACTGGCACCCCAGGCTAAAGAAGGTTTTCACTCACATAAGGTGTTGTTAACTGTTTGGGGGGATATGAAAGGTTTAGTCCACTTTGAACATTTAAACCCAAACCAAACGAGCGGCCTAAGTCAGTGCGAGAAGAAAAACAACTATCTTTGGTTTCAAGACAAAAGGTGTTCTTCCATCAGGATAATGCTTTGCCACATACAGCAAGGATGACATTCCAGAGGCTGGAGCAGGTACCCCATCCACCATTTTAACCGGGCATTGTCCCATCTGATTATCATTTATTCTACAGAAAAAATATGAATTCTGTAGATGAGGTCAGAACAGTACTGGAGGAGTATTTTCCGTCATGGACAAGTGAATTTTGGAAAAGGAGCCTTGCAAGTCTGCCAGATAAATGGAAGAGCATTGTAGAAAATGAAGAAGAATATATTTTAGCTTAGAAAAGAACTTCGTTTATCTTAATTTTGAAAAATAAAAGAAGTATAAAAAAAAATGCATTATTTATGGGATGACCCAATACATTTAAAAACCACTAAGCGGATTGCCTGAGGTACCCTAATCAACCTAATAATTGTATCCAGATCTAATCCAGGTTGATGTATTGAGTGGCTGTGTGGTAAGTAGCTTGCTAACCAACCACATGGTTCTGGGTTCAGTCCCACTGCGTGGCATCTTGGGCAAGTGTCTTCTGCTATAGCCCCAGGCTGACCAATGCCTTGTGAGTGGATTTGGTAGATGGAAACTTAAAGAAGCCTGTCATATATATGTATGTGTGTGTGTTTGTCCCCCTAGCATTGCTTGACAACCGATGCTTTTGTTTACGTCCCCGTCACTTAGCAGTTCGGCAAAAGAGACCGATAGAATAAGTACTAGGCTTACAAAGAATAAGTCCCGGGGTCGATTTGCTTGACTAAAAGGCGGTGCTCCAACATGGCCACAGTCAAAATGACTGAAAACAAGTAAAAGAGTGAAAAAGAATTATATCAAAAAAGCTTTCTGAGGAGCACCCTTAAAACTTGCCACTCATACCAAATGCTACCTTTACATTTATGCAAATACAGGTGAAGTAACATATCTGATCCCTCCAGAAAAGCATATCACAAAACTGATATTATAGATGTTTTTGATCTAATTTGGATTCTTTGCCATCAAAATTGAATTTTTCAATTGGTGCTCAAGCCTTAAAAAAAAAAGAATTAACCCTTTAGTATTTAGACAGGCCATATCCGGCCAAAATATTTAATCTGCCTTACGTTCAAACTGACTAGATCCAGGCTGTCACACCTACCCTACAATGTTATTCTACATTAAGTAATTACACCATCAAGATCTTGAAGATATGAGATAATGCATGATTAATTCAAATCAATGGGAATCAATAAGCATTATGTTGATAGAATAATCTGAACACTAAAGGGTTAAACTACATCAGCCATAAGGGAATACATGTCTATCTTACCTAACTCGTCCAGTAGAGCCCACCAATTGATATCTGAAAAGTTCGATGAAATAACTCATGAACACTGCGAAAAGAACATATCAGACTAGATACGGCACCACCTTACTCATGAACTGCAAAGAATTTCAACCTTGAGTTTTAAAACAATAACTTGCATGCAATTACGTTCAACTAGAATTGTGCTAATAAGAGAATTAAGACATCAAACCACATGAGAACACAGTGACCTATAATGCATGACAGCCAAATATTAGCTGTCTAGGTTTGTAACATCCTCAACACAAATTAGCTCGTAGCACAAAAAATGAAAAATACAGATTTCTTTTTCAAAGGTTACATTACACACGGACCTATTTCTATCCATTAGTGCCTTAGTCCTTACAACACTAGTGACTCAAAGTATCTCAGAGACCCTTGTATACTTCAGGCAAGTAACTTGTATCAAAGCAGTCCTCTACCCTATATTTCAGCCTCACAGAGCAGAGCAAATAGCCTACTGGATGGCCCCTAGCAAACAAGTTGTACTTGTTATAAGTTCCGGTTTTTTTTTGGGGGGGGGGGGTTCTACATCTAGTACCAGTATAAGAATTTCAGCAGTAGTCTGTTCTGGAAAAAATAGATGTGTTACATGCAAAGTTGTAGTCTCTTCATATATTAACACATGTGTTCAAATAAAGTGGTTACTGCAACATATACTTTACTCAACTTCTTACTGGGAGAAACACTGGCATCCCAGGCTAAAGAAGGTCTTCACTCACATAAGGTGTTGTTAACTGTTTGGTGGGGTATGAAAGGTTTAGTCCACTTTGAACGTTTAAACCCAAACCAAACTATAACAAAGGAGACCAACAGCAAGCAGTTTGAGCGGCTTAAGTCAGCGCGAGAAGAAAAACAACTATCTTTGGTTTCAAGACAAAAGGTGTTCTTCCATCAGGATAATGCTCTGCCACATACATTCCAGAGGCTGGAGCAGCTACCCCATCCACCATTTTAACCGGGCATTGTCCCATCTGATTAAGAGTGTAAGACAAAACATCTTTCTTTCTAGCTGTTCACATTCTGCATTTAAATCCTGTTGAGACCAACTTTGCATTTCATCTTTTTAGGATTGATGAAACAAAGTACCAGTCAAGTATTGTGATCGATGATATCAACAAGACCCCTCCCCTCAAAACTGTTAGCCTTGTACCTAAATCAAAAACCATTTTTATTACTATGTTTCCATTGTTGTTGATGTTGCTTTGTTTTATATGAGCTGTGCCGGTGGCACATAAAAAGTACCATCGGATCGTGGCCGTTGCCAGCCTCGTATGGCACCTGTGCTGGTGGTACGTAAAAAGCACCCACTACACTCACGGAGTGGTTGGCGTTAGGAAGGGCATCCAGCTGTAGAAACACTACCAGATCAGACTGGGCCTGGTGCAGCCATCTGGCTTCCCAGACCCCAGTTGAACCGTCCAACCCATGCTAGCATGGAAAGCGGACGTTAAACGATGATGATGAGGGTGATGATGATGATGTTCCATGTTGAATCTATATCATCTAAATTGGCTTCAACATGGACTATTAAGAAAGATCTTCACAATACATAGTAGTTGTTAACATGAAAATGATATTATACAAGTCTGGTTTACTGAGGCTAACGAAACTTGCATTTAACTAAACAGTAAACATGGTTAGCTAACTCCATTCTTTGAAGTTCTTTTATTATATCTATTCAATGGATTCATTGTGAATTTTCAAATCACAGATACTCTTTACTCTTTACTCTTTTACTTGTTTCAGTCATTTGACTGCGGCCATGCTGGAGCACCGCCTTTAGTCGAGCAAATCGACCCCAGGACTTATTCTTTGTAAGCCCAGAACTTATTCTATCGGTCTCTTTTGCCGAACCGCTAAGTGACGGGGACGAAAACACACCAGCATCGGTTGTCAAGCAATGCTAGGGGGACAAACACAGACACACAAACACACACATACATATATATATATATACATATATACGACAGGCTTCTTTCAGTTTCCATCTACCAAATCCACTCACAAGGCATTGGTCGGCCTGGGGCTATAGCAGAAGACACTTGCCCAAGATGCCACGCAGTGGGACTGAACCCGGAACCATGTGGTTGGTTAGCAAGCTACTTACCACACAGCCACTCCAGCGCAGCAAAATCCTCATGAACATCTCCCAGATTTTAACTTTCAGATAGCTACCATTTGCCAGGTCTACACATCCCAATTCATGTATTTTATATTTATGTATATATCTAATATATAAAATTGCTAGTTTGTTTATCTGTTTCTTAACAAAAACCAGTCAACCAGTCATGTTCAAACTTGGCATGAAAGGTCCTTAGACTCAGATATAAGTTGTCATCAAAGTTGGACCAGTAATCTTTTAAGGGACATGAGATAGTTTTGGTTGTTTACGAAAAAAATAAATGGAAGTTAATGTAGTATGTGTGTGTGTGTGTGATGTGATGTTGTTAGTGTGTTAGTGGGTGTGTTTACCGCTTTCACTATCGTTAACTGAGTTCATGTGAAGAGACAGGAAATACCGTCTACATGGTAAATGCTGTAGCTAGAAATGGCAGCCAAATGCCATGAGATATACTCCCCCCCCACTCTCTCTCTCTCTCTCTGTATGTGTGTGTGTGTGTATATATATATATATATATATATATGTGTGTGTGTGTGTGTGTGTGTGTGTGTGTGTGTGTGTGTGTGTGTGTGTGGAGGCACAATGGCCCAGTGGTTAGGGCAGCAGAATCGCGGTCGTAGGATCGTGGTTTCAATTCCCAGACTGGGCATTGTGTGTGTTTATTGAGCGAAAACACCTAAAAAGTTCCACGAGGCTCCGGCAGCGGGTGGTGGCGATCCCTGCTGTACTTTTGCACCACTCTTTCTCTCACTATATAAAATTTCTCTCACTCTTTCTTCTGTTGGCCTGCTTGCTTAGCCAGAGGGGTGGCGTCATTTGAAGGCTAAAACAATGCGAACGCATTGTGACCAGTGATGTGTAGCTACATCTGATGGTCTGGTTGATCACGTGATATATATATATATATATATATATATATATATATATATATATATATTGTTATGAATGAGGAATAATCTGAATATAATTTCAAACAGTACTATGCAAGATAGAGCAAAGCATATAGGACACTCAAATTTCATGTGTAGTGTAACAAAGGGATCACCATCACAACCAAGCTCAGTATCTACGAATCATACGTCTTAACTCCCCTTTGGAGTTGGGACAACATGTTGTCATCACATCAAGGCTTTGGAAAGTTTCCATCAAACATGTCTTAGGAGGATCTTTAATATTAAATGGCAATCTCTAACACCAAACATTGCAGGTCATCAGCAATCTAACACATCAAGTACTGAAATGCTTCACTTATGCAACCAAGTGTGTTGAGTTTGGCACTTTACTAGAATGCAAAATGACAGGCTACTTTAGCAGTTGTTTTATGAAAAGTTGCAATGTGGTAAACATCCAAAATGTAAACCTAAGAGACATTTTAGGGATGCCATCAAATATTAAGTCTCTCAGTGTGAATGTTGAAAATTGGGAGTAGTGGATGGAAGATCAATTGGTTTGGATGGAGTGATCTAAATTGGCTGTAAAACATTTGAAACTCAGAGAATCTAACAAGCTATCTTCAAATAACTAAGTCTATCGTTGGGTTTCCTATAAGGTTTATAAATATTTCACCATTTATAAAGATGATGCCTAGCTTTAACCGCAAATACCAATGGACCAGCACAAGAGCGGTTTTGGAAGGACGTTATCCAAATGATGAATACTTTCAATCTTAGCATAACTATAGATGCCAACCTGACAGTTGTCAGTTTCCTTGATGTATCACTAGATCTAAATAAGAATAGTTATAAACCTTATAGGAAGCCCAATGATAGACATTAAATATTAAATGGAAATTGTGGTTGTGATACCTGTGCCGGTGGCATGTAAAAAGCACCATCCGAACATGGCCGATGCCAGTGCCCCCTTGACTGGCTTTTGTGCTGGTGGCACGTAAAAAGCACCAACCAATCGTGGCCACTGCCAGCCTCCCCTGGCACATAAAAAGCACCCACTACACTCATGGAGTGGTTGGCGTTAGTAAAGGCATCCAGCTGTAGAAACACTACCAGATCAGACTGGAGCCTAGTGCAGCCTCCTGGCTTCCCAGACCCTGGTCGAACCATCCAACCCATGCTAGCACGGAAAATGGACATTAAACGATGATGATGATGATGATAATATATTACATTATATATATATATATATATATATATATATATATATATATATATATATATATATATATCTATATATATATGTTATGTATGTATATATATATATATATAGTTAATCCAAAATGAAAACACAAAGAGAAAACACAACATGCGAGGACATGGAACAAATATAGTATTATTGGATGCTCAGGAAGGAAGGGAAGAAGGAGGTTTTACGTTTCGAGTGGAGCTCTTCGTCAGTAACATAAGAAAAGGAAAGATCCAGAGAAGGGAAGACGGAAAAAAAAATCGCAAATGGTACACACGTGGTCACATTTATATATATAAATATATATATATGTATATATATTACATTACATTATATATATATATATATATCAAAATACAGGTCCAGATACTGCAACAGCTTGGGTTTCAGAGGACCACAGCTCTTTAACATCCTCCCTAAATGCCTGAGAGACTTACATGGTGTGGATGTGGGTTTTCTTTAAATAAACTGGTCTCTTCTTGTTGGAGTCCGATGAACCTACCTCACGACGGAGACACGGATGCGGGCAGCAGCATCGAACCCCTTGTTGATCATTGCCACGTATCAGAGGTGGATTCACAAACTAGTGTAGCTCATTCAGCGGTGGTGCCCCAGCATGGCCGCGGCCTTCGGGCTAAAACATTTTTAAGGATTTAAGGATTTAGGATATATATAATATATATATATATATATATATATCCACCGTTTTATATATATATAAAATAGGCGCAGGAGTGACTGTGTGGTAAGTAGCTTGTTTACCAGCCACATGGTTCCAGGTTCAGTCCCACTGTGTGGCACCTTGGGCAAGTGTCTTCTGCTATAGCCTCGGGCCGACCAAAGCCTTCTGAGTGGATTTGGTAGACGGAAACTGAAAGAAGCCTGTCGTATATATGTATATATATATATATGCGTGTGTGTGTTTGTGTGTCTTTGTGTTTGTCCCCCTAGCATTGCTTGACAACCGATGCTGGCATGTTTATGTCTCTGTTACTTAGCGGTTCGGCAAAAAGAGACCGATAGAATAATTACTGGGCTTACAAAAAAGAATAAGTCCCGGGGTCGAGTTGCTCGATTAAAGGCGGTGCTCCAGCATGGCCACAGTCAAATGGCTGAAACAAGTAAAAGAGTAAAAGAGTGTATATATATATATATATATACATACACATATATTACATTACACAGGGTGTCCATAAAGTCTCTTTACAATTTTAAAATTTTATTACAAAGGCAATTGACAAGATATCTTAACCAGATTTGTTTTATTGTAATAATTGTTTATTAAAGTTTTTTTTAACTGTTATTTAATAGACCTCAACATGGGCACCATTAGTTGTGCGAAGCACATTAAGACGGTACTCGATTTCTTGCCATGTTCGCTGTAGGATAGCCTCATCAACGGTGGCAATGGCTTTACGAATCCTTTGCTTCAAGTCAGCAATGTCCCGTATCTTTGTTTGATACACGATATCTTCTACATTACCCCATAAAAAGAAGTCCAAGGGAGTGATATCTGGCAAACGCGGTGGCCATGGAATTAGCCCATTCCTTCCAATCCATCGGTCTGGACTTGTTTGATTGAGGAACTGACGAACATGCTGTAAAGGGAACTGGTTGCTTCTTTACACTTTTGGGGTGCAACTTGGGTGCAACACAATTTCCTTTCTTTTTGTTTCTAGAAACTACCAGTCGGTAACAAAACACAACTTTAAAAATATATATGATTCTTTATTCTCTTATTCACAAATGAAGCATGTTGGTATACTGGTAACCACCTAGTTCAACACAGCAAGGCTGAATTCTAACGTTTGTAAGTTTCTTACAACAATTCAGCAGCAACAGAAACAGGTTAAATCCTAAACGTCTGGGACAGGAGAATAGGCTGATCACACGTTCAAAAATACATCCTTTCTCTTCTATCGCCGTGTCTCAAGTCGACGACGCTATTAAGGAACGCGATAGAATTTCTTCCCCAGTCTCTAGCGCATGTGCATGAGGGAACTTCCTTATGCCGTTCCAGAAGGTTCCAACCCCGCACACGCACACTGAAGAATACGTTCCGCACACGCACACTGGAATATGACGTCACTACAAAGCCATCCCCAATGTGGTGGTGCACCATCTTCCTGGAAAATGATGGTTGGTTGTAAATCAGTCAGTTGTGGTGCCACATATTCAGTCAGAAGGTCGAGGTAAACATCTGCAGTAATTGTTGCCTTGTTGAAAAAAAGGGATCAATTATTCGATTGCACATGATTCCTCACCACACATGCACAAATTGAAGGACGCGGTGGTGGATCTCTTCCATACTTAGTTTTGTAGTTCCGTTGAGTCTGAACATCCAATTTTGCCTCAATAAACCAGCACACACCTTGTGCCTTTTCATAAGGAGTAGCCATTTTTTTTAGGGGTTCAGTGAATCAGTTCCCTTCCATCAACAGAGTATCTGAAACACAAAAATTTAATACTAATAAAAACTTTAATAAACAATTATTAAAATAAAGCAAATCTGGTTAAAATATCTCATCAACTGCCTTTGTAATAATTCTTTAAATTATAAAGAGACTTTATGGACACCCTGTATTATATATATAAATATATAGGCGCAGGAGTGGCTGTGTGGTAAGTAGCTTGCTTGCCAACCACATGGTTCCGGGTTCAGTCCTACTGCGTGGCATCTTGGGCAAATGTCTTCTGCTATAGCCTCGGGCCGACCAATGCCTTGTGAGTGGATTTGGTAGATGGAAACTGAAAGAAGCTTGTTGTATATATGTATATATATATATATATATGTATGTGTGTGCATATGTTTGTGTGTCTGTGTTTGTCCCCCTAGCATTGCTTGACAACCAATGCTGGTGTGTTTATGTCCCCGTCACTTAGCGGTTCGGCAAAAGAGACCGATAGAATAAGTACTGGGCTTACAAAGAATAAGTCCCGGGGTCGATTTGCTCGACTAAAGGCGGTGCTCCAGCATGGCTGCAGTCAAATGACTGAAACTAGTAAAAGAGAAAGAGATATATATACTTGTACTTGTGACAGCATTCACCCAGGGTGGATTGAGTCAGCTTCTCTGGTCCTGACGGCATCACGAACCATAGCTGCCCACGCTCGATGGTCCTGTGCGAGGTCACTGGAGATAGCCAGCCATTCGCAGTTCCATCTGCGCAGACCGGCTACCTGTGGACCTGAGAGTTTGGAGAGGTCCTCCTTTATCGTCGTTGCCCAGGTCTTCAGCTGCCTGCCTGTGCATTTGTGCCAGTTGGAAGTGGAGGTGGGAGAAGGACATCGCGGTTCAGCTCACCCTCTGGACACCAGGCTGCATGACCAAACCACCTTAAGCGCCGTTGTAGAAGCATCGAAGGGAGGGGCCGGAGATTCAGGCAATGACGAAGACTGGCTGTAAGAACTCGATCAATGTGTCGGCAGAGAAGAATGCGGCGGAGACAGTCATTGTCGAACACCTCCAGCCTTCGCTGATCGACTACCCTCATAGGCCATGCTTCACAACCATAGAGGAGGATAGTATGAACGATGGCCTGGGAGATTCGCCTTTTGGTCACCGAAGAGATCTCTCTTCTGTCCCACAGGCATGCTGGAGGCGCATGAATGCAGATCTGGCAACACCTATGCGACACTCAACCTCGGCTGCGCCCTGACTCATTGCAACCACCACCGCTGAGCACAGGTAGACACCCTTTCGAGAGCATCTTGGACATCTGCCCGGTTAGAGCCCAAAAGCGCAATGTCATCTGCATAGGCCAGGTCCATCACCATGACTCCTCTCCCAGCCTCTACGCTCGGGTAGTCCCGAAGCGCAGTGTTGAGAATGTAATCGATGGTGTAATTGAATAGGGTTGGTGAGAGCGCACAACCCTGTCGAACACCTGTAGTGACATCAAACAATTCCGTCTCCACACTATAGACCCTCACACGAGCCCTTGTTGAACGATAGTAGCCCTGTATGAGGTTTAGCAGTTTCACAGGAATACCGTCCGCCTGCATAATATGCCAGAGGGCCTCCCGATCCACCGAGTTGAAGGCAGACGCAAAATCGATGAAGCGGAGGATGGCATGTTGTTGGTGCGCCCACTGTTGTTCCAGGACTCGCCGAAGACTGAAGATTTAATCAATGCATCCCTCCTGGGATGGAAGTCACCCTGAGAAGGATGAGTATGAACCTCACGGATGGCCTGGAACCTCTTCAGAGGAAGGATTGCAAAGGTTTTGGCAGCCACATCGATCAAGCTGATGCCTCTGTAGTTGGAACATAGCTTTCTATCACCTTTTTTGAAGAAAGGTAAAATAGTTGCCTTGCTCCTGTCATCAGGAAAACACTCCGTCGCCCACACAACACAGAAGACACGATGGAGCCAGGCTGCGAAGGCATCAAGCTCAGCCTTGTTGATCTCAGCTGGGATACGTCCTCACCCAGAGCCTTGTTGTTCTAGAGATTTTTCCGGATACCGTGCACCTCCTTGTCTGTTGGAGGGACAGTGTTGCACCTGTACTCTTCACCAGGTGGCTGCACGTCGGTTGTCATAGATGGAGGCAGGTGATTGAGCAGCTCAGAGAAGTGGTCCTACCATCAGCCCAGCCGATATTACATTATATTATATATAAATATATATATATATATATATATATATATATATACATTATATATATATATATATATATATATATATTACATTATATTAAATATATAAATAGAGAGAGAGAGAGACCGAGACCTCTGGAAGTATGCTGTGCGTGAGAAGACTCGGCAGGACAAGTGAGACCATAACCCATAACCCGTGGCCTTCTACATGGGATGTAGGCAGCCCATTTATGCATACCTTCCCTTCTTGGGACACAAAACTCTACTTGTAAAGACGTGTTGAGGCAAGTGAGAATCAGAATCGAAATCGATCAATGGAAATTGCAGCCGAGTTACCAGTGCCGGTGGCACGTAAGAGAACCATCCGAATGTGGCTGTTGCCAGCGCCGCCCCACCTGGCCTCGTGCCAGTGGCACGTAAAAAGCACCATCCGTTCGTGGCTGTTGCCAGCGCCACCCGACTGGCCTCGCGCCGGTGGCATGTAAAAAGCACCATCCGTTCGTGGCTATTGCCAGCCTCGCCTGGCCCCTGTGCTGGTGGCACATAAAAAGCACCATCCGATCGTGGCCGTTTGCCAGACTTGTCTGGCACGTAAAAAGCACCCAATACACTCATGGAGTGGTTGGTGTTAGGAAGGGCATCCAGCCGTAGAAACATTGCCAGATCAAACTGGGCCTGGTGCAGCCTTCTGGCTTCCCAGACCCCAGTTGAACCGTCCAACCCATGCTAGCATGGAAAGCGGACGCTAAATGATGATGATGATGATGATGATGATATTACATTATATTATATATATAAATATATATATATATATATATATATATATATATATATATATATATATTACATTATATTGTATATATATTACATTATATGATATATATATACACAAACACACACATATATATATATATATATTATATTATCGCGGGCATGGCTGTGTGGTTAGGGAGCTTGCTTCCTAGCTACATGGTTTCGGGTTCAGTCCCACTGCGTGGCACTTTGGGTAGGTGTCTTTCACTATAGCCCCGAGCTGACCGGAGCTTTGTGATTGAATTCGGTAGGTGGAAGTTACTGCCGTGTGTGCGTATGTGCATGTAGGTGCTTGTGCCTCTCCCAAAGAGAGAGAGAGGGATATATATATAGGCGCAGGAGTGGCTGTGTGGTAAGTAGCTTGCTTACCAACCACATGGTTCTGGTTTCAGTCCCACTGTGTGGCCCCTTAGGCAAGTGTCTTCTACTATAGCCTCAAGCCGACGAAAGCCTTGTGAGTGGATTTGGTAGACGGAATCTTAAAAAAGCCCATCGTATATATGTATACACATTTATGAAAATACTCCAGTCAAAAGAAGTATTACTGAACAGTACAGAAGAGAGGGAACAAAATGCTGACACAAAAATAGCTTTACACATAATAAAATGAAAAATATATGAATAGATACCACCCCCCAGTATGTAATCTTAAGTAATTATTATGAAGATAGTTAAATATAGTTTTAATAGAATAATATAATAGTATTAGATATGGTTATACCTAAAACTATGAATAAATTTAAAGAATATTACCTTAAAAAGGATTAGACAGGCCACATATTAAAGAAAATAAATCACTAAATCTTTGGCACTAGAAAAAATCCAATTATACCTAAAGATAAGAGTATCTTATTATTATCTCCCCTTGAATTAAACCTCTCAAATGATATTAGTCATAAAGAATTTTTTTAGAGTAGTGTTTTTTATTCCAATAATACTTAGCACCATACAGTAATTGTGGTAAATAGTTTCATTTACTAGTTTTATTCAATAAATTTATAACATACTAGCAGTATCGCCCGGTGTTGCTCGGGTTTGTACGGGAAATAACTATATAAGCATTTTTAGAGATGTAAAGTATAATAGCCATCTCAATATGGCTAACCACAAAGAGGGGGAGTGTTACTGTAGCTTTTTACGTTCTGAGATTTAATAATAAATTTTTAGAGAGTTACTTCCCTTATATATGCCAAAAATGCATTAAAATGGAAAAAAATGATGGTAAATTTTTTTTTAAATCGTAGACTCATGCTAATACCCAGAAGGGCTCGATATGAATCACGACTATAAGATACCCGGTTTTGGTTAAACTGCACCGCAAAATGTGGGAGCAGTTAGGAATCTAAATCGTAGGAGACAGACACACAACTTCACTATTATATATAAAGATATAGCAGTTTTTTTTACTTTTTAAATATTATTAACTTACATTTAACATAATAATGGTAATACATACATACGGGTAAATTTCACAATAAATTATTAATTCCCGTAAAGTTTATTTAGATAGGCGGTTTAATTTGACATGGTTATAAAATAGTCGATGAGGGCTTCCTTATGTTTAGCACTTTCTATATATATATATATATATATATATATATGGTTCCGGGTTCAGTCCCACTGCGTGGAACCTTGTGCAAGTGTCTTCTACTATAGCCTTGGGCCAACCAAAGCCTTGTGAGTTGATTTGGTAGACGGAAACTGAAAGAAGCCCGTCGTATATATGTATGTGTGTGTGTTTGTGTGTCTGTGTTTGTCCCCCTAGCATTGCTTGACAACTGATGCTGGTGTGTTTACGTCCCCGTCACTTAGCGGTTCGGCAAAAGAGACCGATAGAAAAAGTACTGGGCTTACAAAGAATAAGTCCCGGGGTCGATTTGCTCGACTAAAGGCGGTGCTAGAGCATGGCCGCAGTCAAATGACTGAAACAAGTAAAAGAGTAAAAGAGTAAAAGAGTATATATATATATATACATTGTTATCATATTTTCAGGTGTTTAATTTTATTGAATTTTTATGAATTTTTAAAATTTCATAATTTTTTTTAATTTTTAAAATCTTTTCAATATTGTAAAAGTATATTAGGAAGTTATATATATAGATATTTTTATTCTTATTCTCATTTTTAATGAAGGTATCTTAGAATTTGTATGATTAAGTCATCATCATCGTTTAACTTCCGTTTTCCATGCTAGCATGGGTTGGACGGTACGACCGGGGGCTGGGAAGCCGGGAGGACCACAACTTCAATTTCAGGACAAACTTATTTAATAGCCATGTGTTAAGAGGAATTCTTTGGGGTTTGGTTAATTCACCTCTATATCATCATCATCATCACCGTTTAACGTCCGCTTTCCATGCTAGCATGGGTTGGACGGTTCAACTGGGGTCTGGGAAGCCAGAAGGCTGCACCAGGCCCAGTCTGATCTGGCAGTGTTTCTACAGCTGGATGCCCTTCCTAACGCCAACCACTCTGTGAGTGTAGTGGGTGCTTTTTTATATTATATGTATATATTATATTATATTTTATAAATATATATATATAACATTATATTGTATGTATATATATTATATATCATTACATATATAAAGAGAGAGAGATATATACTAGCAGTATAGTCCAGCGTTGGCCAGGATTAAGTTAGGATTATTAAGCTAATCAAGTGCTTTGTTTCAAACCAAACTAAGTAACACCAACGTCTAATTTGAGTGAAATCCATTGAAATTGGTAAACATTTGGTTGAAAATAGGTTGCAGACAATTTGATTGGGAAATCCATAGGAATCGTTTTATCGATTTTTTCCAATCATCAATTGTTTGTGTTTGTTTTTTTTTTGGAAAATTTAAAACATTCAAAGCTCCCACAAGTCCTAAGTAATGCCGGCATCAAGTTTGAACAAAATACATCAAAACTGGTAAAAGTTATGGTTGAAAATGGGGTGTAGCAATTTTTGTGGGAAATCCTATAAGGTATCAGTTTATCAATTTTTTATCCTGATTAAATAGAAAACCCCATAAGGAATCAGTTTATTGATTTTTCACCTCAAATAGGACTTAACCGAACACAACATTGCTGGTTCAAAAACATTTATATTTATACTTTAAAGTTGGTTTTCATACCCAACCCGGTTCTGCAGAATCAGTGTCATGATGGGAAAGCATGGGTTGGGAGTTTGACGGGCAGAGGTGATCAGGTTGTTCATGCCAGCCTTTTCGAACCCCACCCCCATCATCTAACTCCCCTCCGACCATGGGCTGGGAGCCCTTCCGGCAAGGAAAATAGAACGCCCAAAAGAGCTCCTGATTCTCCATGTCAGAAGAGGTTATGTTCAGATTACAACTAAGCCTTAACCTAAGCCTAAGCTAACCTGGCGAAAAGGGGGCTCAGGAGCCCCTAAAAGGCAGCGACTAATCCCGATCTAGTCCTAACCCCTCCTAGGGGTACTATCGATCAAAGCTGCATCGAAGATGTGCATTGGAGAAGATTGCATTGAAGGTTTGCATTGGATAAGGATGCATCAAAGGTTTGCATTGTAGATCTGCAGTGAAGAAGGTTGATTCGAAGGTTTGCATTGGGGATCCAGATTAGAGTAACTTAGCAAAACTTACCAACAGCCTTAACAAAAAAATAAGGGGCCTGGCCCTTCTAGCCTAACTCTATGAGCAACTTGGCCAAGCACTGATATCGGCCAAGTGAGCATTATTGTCGGAGAAGTCAGCATTGTCCAATAAAGAAGAGGAAGAGTCCATGAGTCATGCTGCCATGGTTTGAGACTATGTCCGGCCAATGCTTCTGGATCACCCGTTTATAATGATATCGGCTGCAATGATGACTTGTTCTTCTTTCTACGTCTATAAAACTTCGCTATAGACAACATTGCGTGTTCTGCCTTGTGGAGCATACACAAAAGGAGTGTTTCTACTTCCCACACAGGAGCAGGCCACATAAAGTTGCCCATGTGAAAAGCACGGCTCCCCCAAATGAATGACTGCTACCAATAGTGTTTGGCTCTGAGATTTGTTGATGGACATGGTGATCTGCGGATGTTAAACAGCATGTCTGACCCCGAGGGATAAAGGTGCATCCTTGAAATAAAAACATTTCCCCCTCCTCCCATACCACGTAACAATGGTGGCCTCAATATAGTGGGGTGTCAGGGACTTGACTACCAAGCAGGTCCCATTGCACTGTTTAGGCAGATAAAGTGTGTACTCTTTATCTTATTTGAATTGTTATTTTGAGTGGCAGGAGATAAGTTTCAGTGAACTTGAATAGCATTATTTACATTATTTACAATGAGTAGATATTTGTCTTCATCTTGTTGGTTGTTAACACGTTTTGGCTGATATACTCTCCAGCCTTCATCAGGAATTTCGAACCTGGGTTCTTATTTCTAAGGTATTTTTCGATGTTGTTGTTGTTGTTATTGTTATTATTGTTATTATTATTATTATTATTATTCATGACACTGCCTGGAATCTAACTCGGAATTTTGTGGTTAGTAGCCCGCGGTCTTAACCACTATGCTATATGCCTGTGGGTATATGGCGTAGTGCTTTAAATCACATAGGAAGAAAAATGGCTACAGCACAAAGTCATCTCTTTGTTTCAACCACCAAGAAAGCAAAAGTACATACAGAGAATTTCATAAACAGAAATGAATAAGAATGTTGTGGCTGAAAATAAAGTCAAATAGAGAATTTAAATATTAAAACAAACAGAAACTAAGAAACAAAATGTGCTAGTTGCTGCTGTGGAGGATGATGATGATATGATGAAAGATGAAGCAAGCGAACACCAAATATATAGTGTGTGTGTTTCCATTGGATACACTGGCAACATGACCATCCCCAAATACACATCAAGAATCTTGCAAAACGAACAAATAAACTTCCTTTTGAGTTTTGGGCCTCGGGCCAACCAAAGCCTTGGGAGTGGATTTGGTAGATGGAAACTGAAAGAAGCCCGTCATATATATGTATGTGTGTATATATATATATATATATTATATTAAATTAGAGACAAAACCACTATTAGGCAAATCATACAATGAAAAACTTAAGTTTGGATTTATTCCCTAATATTTATTATATATATATATATATGTGTGTGTGTGTGTGTGTGTGTGTGTAGAGAGAGAGAGACGCAATGGCTCAGTGGTTAGGGCAGCGGACTCGCAGTTGTAGGATCGCGGTTTCGATTCCCAGACCGGGCGTTGTGAGTGTTTATTGAGCGAAAACACCTAAAGCTCCACAAGGTTCCGACAGGGGGTGGTGGCGATCCCTGCTGTACTCTTTCATCACAACTTTCTCTCACTCTTTCTTCTGTTGGCCTGCTCGCTTAACCAGCGGGATGGCGTCACTTGAAGGCTAAAGCAATGCAAAGCGCATTGTGACCAGCGATGTGTAACAACATCTGATAGCCTGGTCAGTCACGGTGATCACGGTGATGTGTGTGTGTGTGTGTTTGTGTGTCTGTGTTTGTCCCCACCAACATTGCTTGACAACCGATGCTGGTGTGTTTACATCCCCGTAACTTAGCGGTTTGGCAAAAATCCTGGGGTCAATTTGCTCGATAAAGGCGGTGCTCCAGCATGGCCACAGTCAAATGACTGAAACAAGTAAAAGAGTCAGTGGTTTTTACATTCTTTTAATTTATCATTTATTTATTTGTTGTCATTCTCTTTTACTTGTTTCAGTCATTTGACTGTGGCCATGCTGGAGCACCGCCTTTAGTCGAGCAAATCGACCCCGGGACTTATTCTGTTGTAAGCCCAGTACTTATTCTATTGGTCTCTTTTGCCGAACCACTAAGTGACAGGGACATAAACACACCAGCATCGGTTGTCAAGCAATACTAGGAGGACAAACAAACACACACATACATATATATATACATATATACGACAGGCTTCTTTCAGTTTCCATCTACCAAATCCACTCACAAGGCATTGGTCGACCCGAGGCTATAGCAGAAGACACTTGCCCAAGATGCCACACAGTGGGACTGAACCCGGAACCATGTGGTTGGTTAGCAAGCTACTTATCACACAGCCACTCCTGCGCCTATGTATTATGTATTATTATTTTCTATATATTTTTTTATATGTGTATTGGTGTGTATTTTGTGTTTTAATGTTTTGGTTAGAGAATATTATAATAATGAAAGGATTTTGCCTGTTTATTTATTCCAACTACTTTTGATACTCT
Source organism: Octopus sinensis (assembly GCF_006345805.1). Lineage (NCBI taxonomy): Eukaryota > Metazoa > Mollusca > Cephalopoda > Octopoda > Octopodidae > Octopus > Octopus sinensis. The sequence goes on from NC_042999.1 coordinate 157,420,957, forward strand.
TTTAATCTATATGGTCATATATTTGTATTACAGAATATTTTTTAGTTTGTTTTCACATTTTTTTTGTATTTATTATTTGTCTGCTTTACTGTGCGATGTCTTTTCACTGCGAACTGCGAAAGATTCAAAACAGTATTCGTGAAATGAAGTCAAACTCTTTGTATCTTCATTTTCCGTTACCTGAAGTCAATTTCAGAGTGGTTGTACACTGTAAGCACATAGCATCATCATCATTGTTCGATCGTGGTCGAGACAATGGAATTTACAATGCTATGCCAGACTTCACGGTCCATCATGGCATTACGGAGGTCCTGTTGCTGGATGCCTGTATCCCTGGAGATTACATCAGGGTAGGAGAGTGTGCGCCCTCTGATATTGCGAGTAGATGGCTTCCAGAGGAGAAGAGTAGAAATTACCTCTTTTTTAGCTCTACAACAATGTCCAGCAAACTGGACTCTCCTACATTTCACAAGAGATGACACAGGTGGTAGTTTCCCATATATTTGCATTTTGGTTGGATGGCGCCTCCACAAGAGATTTTGAGCTCTCATAAGGAAGCGAGTGTAGGTTCCATCCAACCGCCTCTCAAGCTTCTTTGATAACGTCCAGGTTTCTGAGCCATATAGTAGAATTGGTTCGACTGTGGCTTTGAAGATTTCAAGTTTGAAGTCTCTACTTAGATTTGATGACCAGATCTTATGCATGTCATTACAGGGTGACCAGGCCATACCCTTTCTAGTTAGAAAATCTTTTCTAGATGATGATATGTATGACGTAGCAAATACATTCCTTTAATTCTACTTTTCAAGTAGGTATTATATTGCCACTTTTGAACGTACCAATCATACTTCTCTCCAAAAAAAATAGCTCCCTTCGCTGTTGAATAAAATAAACTCACAAAGGGGAAGTTTCAACACCTTCCTTCAATTTCCTTACACCATTTATGTGACTGTTTCTTACAAGAAACTTCACTTTCATGTAAAACAACTATATTTTGTAGTCATTATCTGTAATCTACTCCCAAAACACTTCAATAGCTCTACTTTGCATCACTTGCAAACTTATATGTTCTATGATCATTAAAGTGCAACGACCTCCACAATAACCAGCCTTCAGTTTGGTTTTCTGTTCCTAGGTTAATCGGAAACATAGATTGCATTGTTATTCATAAACCTTCTCAGTCATTCAATTATTTGGTGGAAAAAATACCACCAAAGCAACTTAAACCGCCCAAAGGACAGGTGCATTTGCTAGTATAATACATCGCTTGTTCACGGTGCGCCCACCCTTTCCCATCCCCACCACCAATATCAGATACATCTATATTCGCACCATCTACACCAGATATCCCTTCTCTCGCCAGCATTACCTGTGTCTATTCTTCCAACCTTTCCTCCTCAATGGGCTATTCTCCATGTATTACCTGCACTTCTCTCTCTCTCTCTCATAGGACAAATGCAGCCAGTGCAGCTGCTCATCAACCCACCCATTTAACCAGTTATCTTATGTTTCATTCTCTTCAGAAATCTGTCACCACCCGTACCAGTTATCAATGTAGGCACACTGAAAGGTAGGTCTAGTGAGATTGTAGAAATGCTTGAAAGGAGACAGGTTGACGTATGCTGCATACAAGAGGTAAGGTGGAGAGGAGCTTCAGCTAGGGTTCTCACAGGCAAGGCACATAGATATAAAGTCTTCTGGCAAGGTAACATGGATGGTGTAGGGGGTGTTGGCATACTCCTTGTGGAGAAATGGGTGGATAAGGTCATAGGGTTGTTAGGGTATGCGATAGAGTGCTTAAGCTCAGGCTAGTCCTGCAGAACAGCATAGCTACAATTATCTCCGCCTATGCCCCACATGTGGGGCTACCAAATGATCAGAAGGACCATTTTTATGATACCCTTCTACAGGCTACCTCAAAGAAGAGTGGCAATGACCTCATCGTTGTGGCTGGAGACTTTAATGGGTATGTTGGGTGGGAATCTGATATCTTCACTGGGGTACATGGTGGCCATGGTATTGGCACTCGAAAAAATGATGGAACTAGGCTAGTGGAATTCTGTGACAAATGTAACCTTTTAATCTGCAACACTAACTTCAGGAAGCCAGACAGCCACCTTATAACCTATCAGTCAGGGGACTCTGCTAGCCAGATTGATTTTATCCTCACCAGACAGCAGGACGCAGGGTTGCTCTTAAATACAAAGACCCTCTTGGGTGAAGAATGTACTCCCCAGCATAGGCTAGTCATTAGTTCCTTTAGGCTTGAGGCCAGAAGGATACCAAGAAGCAGACCAATACAGAAAAGAAGAATTTGGTCAGAGATTTAGGGACATCCTCATCAAGAAATTTGATGAGAGGGAGGAGGAGCTACAGACGTCTGACATAGAAGGTAGCTGGAAATTCCTACAGGACAGCTTGCTGAGTGCCACAGACCAAGTCTGCGGATGGTGCAAAGTCCCTTCCAGACCTAGAGTTATGTGGTGGTGGAATAGTATTGTAGACAAAGCCATTAGAGCAAAGAAACAGGCCTGGAAAGCCTGGAGGAATGGGGTAGCATGGAAATGTACCAGGTAGCCAAAAGGGAGGCTGGGCGGCAGGTATACATAGCCAAGGGCAAAGCAGAAAAGAAGTTTGCCAATGTCCAGCGACATGAGGACCAAAGAACCGAGGTATTTTGGATTGCAAGACAGTGTGTGAGAAAATTGTGATGTCACAGGAGAGAAATGCGTCCGCATGGATGATGGTGCACTTTCTTTTAATGTTTCTGAAAAGAAAGAGGCTTGGAGAAGCCATTATGAGAGACTGCTGAATGTGGAGAATGAATGGGAGGAGGAGAGCCTGCCAAATGTTGACCCAGTAGAGGGATCAGCTATCTGAATAGACAGCTCCCTAATAGATAAAGCAATTAAGGGTATGAAGCCAGGAAAAGCCCCCAGCCAATCAGGAATCACTGCTGAGATGCTTAAAACATCTGGTAGTATGGGCTATGGCCTAGTCACCCGCATTGCAAACCAGGTAGTTCATGATGGAGTCATATCCAATGACTGGCATAGCAGCACCATAGTCAACTGCTACAAGGGTAAAGGTGATGCTCTAGATAGAAATAACTACAGGGGTAGTAAACTGCTGGATCAGGTGATGAAGGTCAGAGAGGGTGATAGCCCATCTCATTAGAGAAAGAGTCCACTTAGATGAGATGCAGTTTGGTTTTGTTCCGGGTAGAAGGACCACTGATGCCATATTCCTGGTTCGACAACTGCAGGAGAAATACCTAGCTAAAGATAAACCCATCACCATAGCTTTCATGGATTTGAAGAAAGCCTTTGACAGGGTCCCCTGATCCCTTATCTGGTGGGTGATGCAGAAACTGGAGAATGACGAATGGTTAGTAAGGGCTGTACAGGCCCTATACAGAGAGGCTGTCAGCAAGGTTAGGATCGGCAATGAGTACAGTGAAGAATTCCAGGTTGAAGTAGGTGTCCACCAAGGCTCAGCCCTCAGTCCCCTTTTATTCCTCATAGTCCTCCAGGCAATAACAGAAGAATTCAAGACGGGTTGCTCCTGGGAGCTCCTCTATGCTGATGACCTGGTCCTCATAGCAGAATCACTACCGGAACTAGAAAAGAAATTTCAGGTGTGGAAGCTAGGTTTAGAATCAAAAGGCCTTAGAGTCAATGTAGCAAAGACCAAGGTTATAGTAAATAGGAAGGTGAATTCATCACGCACCCCCTCAGGTAGGTGGCCCTGCTCGATCTGTAGAAAAGGCGTAGGTAGAATACCAGGGGGAGATACTAGAAGTAGTTGATAGTTTCTGCTACCTAGGGGACCAAGTCAGTAGTGGAGGTGGATGCTCAGAGAACGTTACTACTAGAATAAGAATTGCCTGGGCAATGTTCAGACAGCTGCTACCCCTACTGGTGACAAAGGGTCTCTCGCTCAGAGTGAAAGGTAGATTGTACGACGCATGTGTGCGAACTGCCATGCTTCACAGTAGCATTGAATGTGGCATGCAAGAGACGTTTAAGCTGGTATGGTCATGTACTACGGATGGATGAGGAGAGATGTGTGAAGAAATGCCACTCTCAAACAGTTGAAGGAAACCGGGGTAGAGGTAGACTCAGGAAGACATGGGATGAGGTGGTCAAGAATGACCTTCGAACGTTGGGCCTCACAGGGGCAATGACGAAAGACCGAGACCTCTTGAGATATGCTGTGACTGCGAAGACCTGACAAATAACATGAGTTCATGGCTACTTCCTGCACCAGCTTCCCATAGAAGTCCCAGCCCATCCAAAGTACCTTGGATTGCAGGACGGTCTGCTGTGCTTACCTTGGATCGTAGGGCAACATTGATCGTACATCAACATCAAATAAAAATCAAATGGAAATTGTAGTTGTGATACCTGTGCCATCCGAACGTGGCCAATGCCAATGCCGCTTTGACTAGCTTCCTTCCATGCTGGTGGCATGTAAAAAGCATCAGCCGATCATGGCTGTTGCCAGCCTCCCCTGGCACCTGTGCCGGCAGCACATAAAAAGCACCCACTACACTCATGGAGTGGTTGGCATTAGGAAGGGCATCCAGCTGTAGAAACACTGCCAGATCAGACTGGAGCCTGGTGCAGCCTCCTGGTTTCCCAGACCCCGGTCGAACTGTCCAACCCATGCTAGCATGGAAAACAAACATTAAACGATGATGATGATGATCACCATCATCAATATATATATATATCACATATATATTGGGTCATCCCATAAATAATGTGATTTTTTTAATACTTATTTTATTTTTCAAATTTAAGCTGAATAAAGTTCATTTTTAATCTAAAATATATTCTCCTTCATTTTCTACAATGCTTTTCCAGCTATCTAGTAGATTTGTAAGGCCCCTCTTCCAAAGTTCACTTGTCCATGATGAAAAATACTCTTCTAGTATTATAATGACCTCATCTACAAAATTCATATTTTTTCCATCCAGGTGATTTTGAAGACTGTGGAATAAATGATAATCAGATGGGGCAATGTCTGGTGAATATGGTGGGTGGGGTATTGTTTCCCATTCAAACTGCTCCAGCCTTTGGCAGGTCATCCTTGCTGTATGTGACTGAGTATTATCCTGATGGAAGAACAACTTTTGTCTCAAAACCAAAGATGGTCATTTTTCTTCTTAACCCTTTCATTACTAACCCAGCCAAAACCGGCTCTGGCTCTGTAGTACAAATGTCTTATTTCCATAAGTTTTGAATTAAAATCTTTCACCAAACCTTAGTCACAATTTATGTTCCTAACACTAGCTGTATGATAACTTAGTTATTTTACTAAATTCTTTCTTATATTTGAAAATCATTGAAAGAAACAGAGTATCTCAAAATAAATACAGTAACGAAGGGGTTAAGCCGCTCAAGCTGCTCACAGTAGATCTCCTTAGTTATTGTTTGGTCTGGTTTTAAAAGTTCAAAGTGGACTAAACCTTTCATGTCCCACCAAACAGATAACAACACCTTACATGGGTGAACACACAGTTGCAACTGACATTACCCAACCAGCAGAGCATGCTGACTTCATTTCCTTTTACATGTCCCCTTCAGTCACAGCCCATGTTTCACTGTCGTGTAGCATACTTGTACATACACAGACATCATTCATGTTGCCTTTCATCATTTGAAAATCTAGAATGTGTGTAATATACAATTTTGTAACCAGATTTTTGCTGACATTATAACTCAGTCTGAAAGATTGCATTTATGAAAATTTTCCCAATCAGAAAAGAAACAGTTCAGATTCAGATTCAAATTGAAGCAGAGACCTGTTACAAACCAAATTGAGATTTAGGAAAATAGAAAGATATGGCAAATTTATTTGAAAAATATATTCATATATATGTGGAGTGGCTGTGTGGTAAGTAGCTTGTTTACCGACCACATGGTTCCGGGTTCAGTCCCACTGCATGGCACCTTGGGCAAGTGTCTTCTACTATAGCCTCGGGCTGACCAAAGCCTTGTGAGTGGATTTGGTAGACGGAAACTGAAAGAAGCCTGTCGTATATATATATATGTGTATGTGTTTGTGTGTCTGTGTTTGTCACCCTAGCATTGCTTGACAACCGATGCTGGTGTGTTTATGTCCCCGTTACTTAGCGGTTCGGCAAAAGAATAAGTCCCTGGGTCGAGTTGCTCGATTAAAGGCGGTGCTCCAGCATGGCTGCAGTCAAATGACTGAAACAAGTAAAAGAGAAAAAGAGAATATGTCTCGAACAAACAAATCCATGTATTTCAATGTGATTCAATAGTGGATTCAGTAATTTAAATATAAATGGCATTCTTTGTTTCACAAGCATGAGGTCCTGGGTTTGATCCAACTGCACAGCACCTAAGGCCAATGTATTCTACTATGGTCTCGTGTCAACCCAAACCTGATACGAACCCGGCTGAAACCGCCTCTGGCTCTGTAGTACAAATGTCATATTTTCATAAGTTCTGAATTAAAATCTTCTACCAGACCTTAGTCACAATTTATGTTCCTAACACTAGCTTAATGATAACTAAGTTATTTTACTAAATTTTTCGTTATATTTAAAATAATTGAAAGAAATACAGAGGATCTCAAAATAAATACAGTAACGAAAGGGTTAAAATTGCGTGGACAGAAATTGTGTAGAAGCTTATCAGATGATTGACAGTAGCTGCAATTCAAATGAACAACCTTGTCACACGCCGCACCCTTCAGATTTTGATTGAGGGTAGTTTAAGGAAACAAGTTTCGCTACTTGATCGAATACACAAAGTCGAAACTGTATAGAGAAACCAGTTACTTTTCAGTAAAAATAAAGGGCTTAACTACAGTTAGGCGCTACCCACGGATTTAGTTTCCACATTCTCAGAAATGCAGATTTTCTTGATGAAATTTTGCAGGGATCGTGGCTTAGAAATATGTAAGAAGTGTTGAATAATTCTATGCTCTCCATACTTTCTCATAACTGTCTTTAAAAACGCATATTTTGAACTGACATTTTGCAGAAATATAAATTTTGAGAGTCTAGGTTACGTAATATTGATATTTCAAACACATAAACCTGAAAAGAATAATGAAAAATGCTAAGCTTTTTCGTAAATTTCATCAATATGATCATAATGTACAACCTCGAAAACGTATTTCTGATAATTTCATTTAAAGATATACATTTTTGAGGAGACACAATCGGTGAGGCACCAATCTACAGTTATTCCAGCAATATCACAGCCCGACCCCCCAAAAAAATAATTGCATGCGATAGATTATAAGTTTTGTTAATTAAGCCGCAGTTTAATGTAAAAACGAAATTTGATTTATCAATTAAAAAATTTTTTTTTTCTTTTTGTCAAAACTAGATCCAAATTTTGCAAATATAAAAATACAAGAATGGGACCTCCGAAACAAGATAATGTGTGCATGCAAACTGCTAGACATGAAAACTACATCTACACAGTGCTTGCTTAAAGAAGGACAAAAATATTTGTGAAAAAGAAAATGACTTCTTGCAAAATATACCTGGAACAGAACATGGACAAGTTACTGATAATAAAATATAATCAAACCTTAGAAACAAAGCCGAAACTGGTGATAAATAGTTCTGTTATACGAGCACAGACTTCTGATGTTTATGAAATAAATATTCCGGTGAAAAAAACGTTCCTTGCTGTTTTTATGTTTCCTCTAGCAAATTTTTAAGGACGATACAAAATCTCATTCACGTTCAGAAAAAAAAAATCAGTTACATGCAAAAATGTTAAAGATAAGAACACACGAAAAAAAAATATAGAAAATGTGATTCTACATACAAATATAAACAGCTTCGATTAAAGTTGTATTCTCCTGTAAAGTGACAGCTGCTTTGGAGTACGTGCCTGATCTACTATTACTACTGCTACTAGTATTACTGAGATAATGAGGTAAGCTCATTCACGGGAGGATTTCGACTAGTAGCGAACTACAAGTGAATAACAACCCGCGGGAGACTATTATTCGTGAACTGAAAAATGATAAATCTTTAATCTTTACGTCTTTAGTCTTAAAGCTTAACTGTTTTAACGGGTTTTTAGTAAACCTCAACAGGCGCAGGAGTGGCTGTGTGGTAAGTAGCTTGTTTACCAACCACATGGTTCCGGGTTCAGTCCCACTGCGTGGCACCTTGGGCAAGTGTCTTCTACTATAGCCCCGGGCCGACCAAAGCCTTGTGAGTGGATTTGGTAGACGGAAACTGAAAGAAGCCCGTCGTATATATGAATATATATATATATATGTATGTGCATATGTTTGTGTGTCTGTGTTTGTCCCCCCCCCAACATCGCTTGACAACCGATGCTGGTGTGTTTACGTCCCCGTAATTTAGCGGTTCGGCAAAAAAGACCGATAGAATAAGTATTAGGCTTACATAAGCCTTGTGAGTGGATTTGGTAGACGGAAACTGAAAGAAGCCCGTCATATATATGCATATGTATATATGTGTGTGTGTGCATGTTTGTCCCCCTGGCATTGCTTGACAACCGATGCTGGTGTGTTTATGTCCCCGTCACTTAGCGGTTCGGCAAAAGAGACCGATAGAATAAGTACTGGGTTTACAAAGAATAAGTCCCGGGGTCGAGTTGCTCGACTAAAGGCGGTGCTCCAGCATGGCCGCAGTCAAATGACTGAAACAAGTAAAAGAGTAAAAAAAGAGGAGACGGGAAAGTTTGTAGGCTGACTATGAAAGAGACGTGAGCTGTGAAATGTTGTGTGCATTAAATTCAACACTTCTTATCAATAACAACCTTTGTTTCTTTTCAAGTAAACTCACGTCTGAAGTGACTTCTCTTGAAAATGGATGATGAGACAGTTACAAAAGGCTGTCAGACCAAACGCCCAGAAAAACTCATGAAAGGGGTTTGTTTCATTGAGACAGTGCTCCATGGCTGCTGTGTGTGACTGGCTTTGCACTGGTGGGTCATCCTCCCTAGTTCCTAATTTGGCTCTATCTTATTTCTTTATTGCCCGCAAGGGGCTAAACATAGAGGGGACAAACAAGGACGGACAAACGATTAAGTCGATTACATCGACCCCAGTGCGTAACTGCTACTTAATTTATCGACCCCGAAAGGATGAAAGGCAAAGTCGACCTCAGCGGAAAATTTGGTGTCATACTGTTATCAAACACCTGCAGAATAAGGATTTGTCCCCGAAAGACATTCATATGGTTGCTATATTAGGGGATGACACACCAGCTTCAACAAAAGTGCAAGTGGGCAGCTAAATTTAGGAGGGGAATGGAATGTCTTGAAGATGACCCAAGGTCTCAACATCTTGCGACTGCCACCACCGAGAAAAACATTGATCATGTTCATCACATGGTGATGGATGACAGGCGACTGGCTTATAAATCAAACAGCCAATGCTATTAGCAAGTCCTTTTATAGAGTTGAGAATATTCTGCACCATAAACTTAGTATGACGAAGGGTTCTGTCAGTAGCTGCCACATCTTATGACTAAAAGCACACAAGGCTGATCACATCACAGGAGAATGTGACATTGTTTGAGGAAGATCCAATTAGTTTCCTTGTGCATTTCCTAACCCTGGATGAGTGCTGGGTACATCACTTTCAGCCAGAGACAAAGAAACAATCCATGCAATGGAAACACCCGCTCTTCACCTGCTTCAGAGAAGGCCAAGGTTGTTTCCTCTGCAGGTAAGGTGATGGCCTCAGTTTTGGGGGGATGCAAAAAGCAATATTTCGTTTTGGGATTTGGTTTGCAAGACTCTTTATATGAGTTCGTGTGTTGAAGCATATTCTGTTGTGTCTGGGGAGAGTCATTCTCTTTTAGTGCCTTATTATTTAACACACTCACCGGTAAAATTTCCACTTATTTCTTATTTTTATTTGAAACGGTTGCAAGACGCAACGAAAATTTTAGAAAATAAAAATAAGAAATAAGTGGAAATTGCCAAAGCAGCCAACTGGCTTCCGTACCCATGGCACGTAAAAGGGCACCATTCAAGCGTGATCATTATCCAACATCGCTTCACTGGCACCTGTGCCGGTGGCACATGTAAAAAAAATTTGAGCGAGGTCATTGCCAGTACCGCCTGACTGGCCCCCGTGCCAGTGGCATGTAAAAAGCACCCACTACACTCTCGGAGTGGTTGGCGTTAGGAAGGGCATCCAGCTGTAGAAACTCTGCCAGATCAAGACTGGAGTCTAGTACAGCCATCTGGTTGCCAGCCCTCAGTCAAAATCGTCCAACCCATGCTAGCTTGGAAAACGGACGTTAAATGATGATGATGAATAAAGCTCATTGACTCAGTGTGTGTTTGTGTGTTTAAGGGAGAAAGAGAGAGAGAGAGAGAGAGAGAGAGTACATGCAAAGAAGAGCACTGCAAAGAAGAGAAAAGAGAATGCCAGAAAATTGTCGGAGGCTGCTGAGAAAGCAAGCTATCACATCTTGTTCAAGAGAGAGAATGAGTGGTACAAGAGCGAGCATTGAGGGTGATAGAAATATCCAGCCCAGATTCTCATCTGGCTCAACTAACTTCGTGTTGTAGAACATGTGGCCTACATTAATGGATGACCCCAGGCAGCTCTGGTGTCACAGTGGAAGGGACATCGGAGACAGAGTACAGCAATATCCTCAGCACATTGTCCATGATGAAAAATACTCTTCCAGTAATATAATGACCTCATCTACAAAATTCATATTTTTTCCATCCAGGTGATTTTGAAGACTGTGGAATAAATGATAATCAAATAAAAGTGGAGGCGCAATGGCCCAGTGGTTAGGGCAGCGGACTCGTGGTCGTAGGATCGCGGTTTCGATTCCCAGACCGGGCGTTGTGAGTGTTTATTGAGTGTAAACACCTAAATCTCCACGAGGCTCCGGCAGGGGATGGTGGTGATCCCTGCTGTACTCTTTCACCACAACTTTCTCTCACTCTTACTTCCTGTTTCTGTTGTACCTGTATTTCAAAGGGCCGGCCTTGTCACTCTCTGTGTCACGCTGAATATCCCCAAGAACTACGTTAAGGGTACACGTGTCTGTGGAATGCTCAGCCACTTACACATTAATTTCACGAGCAGGCTGTTCCGTTGATTCGGATCAACCGGAACCCTCGTCGTCGTAACCGATGGAGTGCTTCCATCCCAATCAAATAAAAATCAAATGGAAATTGTAGTTGTGATACCTGTGCCATCCGAACTTGGCCGATGCCAGCGCCGCCTTGACTGGCTTCCATGCCAGTGGCATGTAAAAAACACCAGCCGATCATTTAGGGTGTTTACCCAAAATGTCGATCATAACTAGAGGGAAAAATAACTTGTATTTATAAGGCGGTGAGCTGGCAGAGTGGTTAGCATGCCAGACAAAATGCGTAGCCGTATTTCGTCTGTCGTTAGGTTCTGAGTTCAAATTCCGCCAAGGTTGACTTTGCCTTTCATCCTTTCGGGGTCGATAATTTAAGTACCAGTTACGCACTGGGGTTGATGTAATCGACTTAAACCGTTTGTCCTCTCTGTGTTTAGCCCCTTGTGGATAATAAAGAAATAAGGTGGCGAGCTGGCAGAAACGTTAGCACGCCGGGCGAAATGCGTAGCCGTATTTCGTCTGTCATTAGGTTCTGAGTTCAAATTCCGCCAAGGCCGACTTGGCCTTTCATCCTTTCGGGGTCGATAAATTAAGTACCAGTTACGCACTGGGGTCGATGTAATTGACTTAAACCGTTTGTCCTTGTTTGTCCTCTCTGGTGTCTGGGGATAGGGGAGGGGAAGGAGAGAAAAATGTTTTTTTTTTGTTGTTTGTTCCTTCTCAAGCCATGTCTGGCTCATAAGGGCCAGTTTCCCGGTTTCTAGGCGTATAGGTTCCCCACCTGGAAGGGACGCCGGTCCATCGCAAGTGAGCTGCAAGATGCAGGAGGAAAGAGTGAGAGAAAGTTGTGGTGAAAGAGTCAGCAGCAGCTCCCCATTAATCTTCTGCCGGAGCCGAATGGAGCTTTACTACCTTGTGGGTAGTAAAGAAATATGTATTTATAAGGCAGAAGCATAGAAATTTACTGTATTGAGTCTATTATGGACGTATTGACAACCCCACCAAATATATCTTAACGCAATAGAAATATGCTCTCAAAGCCCGGAAGACTGAGGGAGAATAACAGCTACAGGGAGTCATGTTAATGGACTGGAAATGAAAATGGATGTGTATAAGGACCAGGATTTGAATGTATACAACATGGGAACATTTGAAGTGAGGTGCTGTGGGAAGCAGTTCAGTATACAGAAAGGCCTTCTGATTCAAAGTCAAGATGGAGTTTGCAGAGTCTCAAAATCACGCAGACAATATGCATTGACAGCACCCAGAAGGCAAACCACAGTGGTATGGTCAACACACCTATAGAAGATAGGAAACATGTTCAGAGTATTTACCACAGATAAGAGAACATCTTCAGAGTATTTACCGCAGACAAGAGAACATGTTCAGAGTATTTACCACAGATAAGACAACATGTTCAGAGTATTTACCGCAGATAAGACAACATGTTCAGAGTATTTACCACAGATAAGACAACATGTTCAGAGTATTTACCGCAGACAAGAGAACATGTTCAGAGTATTTACCACAGACAAGAGAACATGTTCAGAGTATTTACCACAGACAAGAGAACATGTTCAGAGTATTTACCGCAGATAAGAGAACATGTTCAGAGTATTTACCACAGACAAGACAACATGTTCAGAGTATTTACCACAGATAAGACAACATGTTCAGAGTATTTACCGCAGACAAGAGAACATGTTCAGAGTATTTACCACAGATAAGAGAACATGTTCAGAGTATTTACCACAGACAAGACAACATGTTCAGCGTATTTACCACAGAGAAGAGAACATGTTCAGAGTATTTACCACAGAGAAGAGAACATGTTCAGAGTATTTACCGCAGATAAGAGAACATGTTCAGAGTATTTACCACAGATAAGAGAACATGTTCAGAGTATTTACCACAGATAAGACAACATGTTCAGAGTATTTACCGCAGATAAAAGAACATGTTCAGAGTATTTACCACAGATAAGCTAACATGTTCAGAGTATTTACCACAGATAAGAGAACATGTTCAGAGTATTTACCACAGACAAGACAACATGTTCAGAGTATTTACCGCAGACAAGACAACATGTTCAGAGTATTTACCACAGATAAGCTAACATGTTCAGAGTATTTACCACAGATAAGAGAACATGTTCAGAGTATTTACCACAGAGAAGAGAACATGTTCAGAGTATTTACCACAGAGAAGAGAACATGTTCAGAGTATTTACCACAGAGAAGAGAACATGTTCAGAGTATTTACCACAGAGAAGAGAACATGTTCAGAGTATTTACCACAGAGAAGAGAACATGTTCAGAGTATTTACCACAGAGAAGAGAACATGTTCAGAGTATTTACCACAGAGAAGAGAACATGTTCAGAGTATTTACCGCAGATAAGAGAACATGTTCAGAGTATTTACCACAGAGAAGAGAACATGTTCAGAGAGTATTTACCGCAGATAAGAGAACATGTTCAGAGTATTTACCACAGATAAGAGAACATGTTCAGAGTATTTACCACAGACAAGACAACATGTTCAGAGTATTTACCGCAGATAAGACAACATGTTCAGAGTATTTACCACAGATAAGCTAACATGTTCAGAGTATTTAACCACAGATAAGAGAACATGTTCAGAGTATTTACCACAGATAAGACAACATGTTCAGAGTATTTACCGCAGATAAGAGAACATGTTCAGAGTATTTACCGCAGATAAGAGACATGTTCAGAGTATTTACCACAGATAAGAGAACATGTTCAGAGTATTTACCGCAGATAAGAGAACATGTTCAGAGTATTTACCACAGATAAGAGACATGTTCAGAGTATTTACCGCAGATAAGAGAACATGTTCAGAGTATTTACCGCAGATAAGAGAACATGTTCAGAGTATTTACCGCAGATAAGAGAACATGTTCAGAGTATTTACCACAGATAAGAGAACATGTTCAGAGTATTTACCGCAGATAAGACAACATGTTCAGAGTATTTACCACAGATAAGAGAACATGTTCAGAGTATTTACCGCAGATAAGAGAACATGTTCAGAGTATTTACCACAGATAAGAGAACATGTTCAGAGTATTTACCGCAGATAAGAGAACATGTTCAGAGTATTTACCACAGATAAGAGAACATGTTCAGAGTATTTACCACAGACAAGACAACATGTTCAGAGTATTTACCGCAGATAAGAGAACATGTTCAGAGTATTTACCACAGATAAGAGAACATGTTCAGAGTATTTACCACAGATAAGAGAACATGTTCAGAGTATTTACCACAGACAAGACAACATGTTCAGAGTATTTACCGCAGATAAGAGAACATGTTCAGAGTATTTACCACAGATAAGAGAACATGTTCAGAGTATTTACCACAGATAAGAGAACATGTTCAGAGTATTTACCACAGACAAGACAACATGTTCAGAGTATTTACCACAGATAAGAGAACATGTTCAGAGTATTTACCGCAGATAAGAGAACATGTTCAGAGTATTTACCACAGATAAGAGAACATGTTCAGAGTATTTACCACAGACAAGACAACATGTTCAGAGTATTTACCACAGATAAGAGAACATGTTCAGAGTATTTACCGCAGATAAGAGAACATGTTCAGAGTATTTACCACAGATAAGAGAACATGTTCAGAGTATTTACCGCAGATAAGAGAACATGTTCAGAGTATTACCACAGATAAAGAACATGTTCAGAGTATTTACCACAGACAAGACAACATGTTCAGAGTATTTACCACAGATAAGAGAACATGTTCAGAGTATTTACCGCAGATAAGAGAACATGTTCAGAGTATTTACCACAGATAAGAGAACATGTTCAGAGTATTTACCGCAGATAAGAGAACATGTTCAGAGTATTTACCACATATAAGAGAACATGTTCAGAGTATTTACCACAGACAAGACAACATGTTCAGAGTATTTACCACAGATAAGAGAACATGTTCAGAGTATTTACCGCAGATAAGAGAACATGTTCAGAGTATTTACCACAGATAAGAGAACATGTTCAGAGTATTTACCACAGACAAGACAACATGTTCAGAGTATTTACCGTAGATAAGAGAACATATTCAGAGTATTTACCACAGATAAGAGAACATGTTCAGAGTATTTACCACAGATAAGAGAACATGTTCAGAGTATTTACCGCAGATAAGACAACATGTTCAGAGTATTTACCACAGATAAGAGAACATGTTCAGAGTATTTACCGCAGATAAGAGAACATGTTCAGAGTATTTACCACAGAGAAGAGAACATGTTCAGAGTATTTACCGCAGACAAGAGAACATGTTCAGAGTATTTACCGCAGACAAGAGAACATGTTCAGAGTATTTACCGCAGACAAGAGAACATGTTCAGAGTATTTACCGCAGACAAGACAACATGTTCAGAGTATTTACCGCAGATAAGAGAACATGTTCAGAGTATTTACGCAGACATAACAACATGTTCAGAGTATTTACCACAGATAAGAGAACATGTTCAGAGTATTTACCGCAGACATAACAACATGTTCAGAGTATTTACCACAGATAAGACAACATGTTCAGAGTATTACCACAGACAAGACAACATGTTCAGAGTATTTACCACAGATAAGAGAACATGTTCAGAGTATTTACCGCAGATAAGAGAACATGTTCAGAGTATTTACCACAGATAAGAGAACATGTTCAGAGTATTTACCACAGACAAGACAACATGTTCAGAGTATTTACCACAGATAAGAGAACATGTTCAGAGTATTTACCGCAGATAAGAGAACATGTTCAGAGTATTTACCACAGATAAGAGAACATGTTCAGAGTATTTACCGCAGATAAGAGAACATGTTCAGAGTATTTACCACAGATAAGAGAACATGTTCAGAGTATTTACCACAGACAAGACAACATGTTCAGAGTATTTACCACAGATAAGAGAACATGTTCAGAGTATTTACCGCAGATAAGAGAACATGTTCAGAGTATTTACCACAGATAAGAGAACATGTTCAGAGTATTTACCGCAGATAAGAGAACATGTTCAGAGTATTTACCACAGATAAGAACATGTTCAGAGTATTTACCACAGACAAGACAACATGTTCAGAGTATTTACCACAGATAAGAGAACATGTTCAGAGTATTTACCGCGATAAGAACATGTTCAGAGTATTTACCACAGATAAGAGAACATGTTCAGAGTATTTACCACAGACAAGACAACATGTTCAGAGTATTTACCGTAGATAAGAGAACATATTCAGAGTATTTACCACAGATAAGAACATGTTCAGAGTATTTACCACAGATAAGAGAACATGTTCAGAGTATTTACCGCAGATAAGACAACATGTTCAGAGTATTTACCACAGATAAGAGAACATGTTCAGAGTATTTACCGCAGATAAGAGAACATGTTCAGAGTATTTACCACAGAGAAGAACATGTTCAGAGTATTTACCACCGACAGACAGAGAACATGTTCAGAGTATTTACCGCAGACAAGAACATGTTCAGAGTATTTACCGCAGACAAGAGAACATGTTCAGAGTATTTACCGCAGACAAGAGAACATGTTCAGAGTATTTACCGCAGACAAGACAACATGTTCAGAGTATTTACCACAGATAAGAGAACATGTTCAGAGTATTTACCAGCAGAAGAGAACATGTTCAGAGTATTTACCACAGACAGACAACATGTTCAGAGTATTTACCACAGACAAGACAACATGTTCAGAGTATTTACCACAGATAAGAGAACATGTTCAGAGTATTTACCGCAGACAAGAGAACATGTTCAGAGTATTTTAACAGACAAGACAACATGTTCAGAGTATTTACCACAGACAAGACAACATGTTCAGAGTATTTACCACAGATAAGAGAACATGTTCAGAGTATTTACCACAGATAAGACAACATGTTCAGAGTATTTACCACAGATAAGAGAACATGTTCAGAGATTCCACAGATAAGACAACATGTTCAGAGTATTTACCACAGACAAGACAACATGTTCAGAGTATTTACCACAGATAAGAGAACATGTTCAGAGTATTTACCACAGATAAGAGAACATGTTCAGAGTATTTACCACAGATAAGACAACATGTTCAGAGTATTTACCACAGATAAGAGAACATGTTCAGAGTATTTACCACAGATAAGACAACATGTTCAGAGTATTTACCACAGACAAGACAACATGTTCAGAGTATTTACCACAGATAAGAGAACATGTTCAGAGTATTTACCACAGACAAGACAACATGTTCAGAGTATTTACCACAGACAAGACAACATGTTCAGAGTATTTACCACAGATAAGACAACATGTTCAGAGTATTTACCACAGACAAGACAACATGTTCAGAGTATTTACCACAGATAAGAGAACATGTTCAGAGTATTTACCACAGATAAGAGAACATGTTCAGAGTATTTACCACAGACAAGACAACATGTTCAGAGTATTTACCACAGACAAGACAACATGTTCAGAGTATTTACCACAGATAAGAGAACATGTTCAGAGTATTTACCACAGATAAGACAACATGTTCAGAGTATTTACCACAGATAAGAGAACATGTTCAGAGTATTTACCACAGACAAGACAACATGTTCAGAGTATTTACCACAGACAAGACAACATGTTCAGAGTATTTACCACAGATAAGAGAACATGTTCAGAGTATTTACCGCAGATAAGAGAACATGTTCAGAGTATTTACCACAGACAAGACAACATGTTCAGAGTATTTACCACAGATAAGAGAACATGTTCAGAGTATTTACCGCAGACAAGAGAACATGTTCAGAGTATTTACCACAGACAAGACAACATGTTCAGAGTATTTACCACAGACAAGACAACATGTTCAGAGTATTTACCACAGATAAGAGAACATATATGTGTGTGTGTTTGTGTGTCTGTGTTTGTCCCCCCCCCCACCTAACATCGCTTGACAACTGATGCTGGTGTGCTTACGTCCCTGTAACTTAGATGTTCGGCAAAAGAGACCGATAGAATAAGTCCTGGGGTCGATTTGCTTGACTAAAGGTGGTGCTCCAGCATGGTCGCAGTCAACTGACTGAAACAAGTAAAAGAGTAAGGAGTAAAAGAGAGTATATCAATGTGAAGGAATATGTATTACATTTGACAGAGTAATCTGAGTGCTTAAAAGGTTAAAGCTATTTTGTTTTTGAAGTATTCTTGTTAATTCATACACTGGCATGCTTACTTGTTATGTTGCACGAGAGAAACATTCATAGGATTGACTTGATTCTAGAAAGATCTAAAAATAGTAAATAAGGAGACACCCAGAAAATTTGCAGTGCATAGATCAATGCAAGTGTGTCAAATGGCAGAATGAAATGTCACCTTTTAGTAAATAAATTAACATCTCAAGGCTTCAATCCAATTTGTCGCCCTTTTCAAGCCTAGCCAGGCTCATGGGCCCAGTTTCCTGGTTTCTGTGGTGTATGTGTTCCCCCCAGCTGGACGGGACACCAGTCCATCGCAAAGTTACTCAAGAAACAGGAAGAGAGAGTGAGAGAAAGTTGTGGTGAAAGAGTACAACAGGGGTCGCCACCACCCCCTGCTGGAGCCTCGTGGAGCTTTTAGGTGTTTTCGCTCAATAAAAACACACAACGCCCGGTCTGGGAATCAAAACCGCGATCCTCCGACCGCAAGTCTGCTGCCCTAACCACTGGGCCATTGCGCCTCCACTCACCCTTTTAAAAGCCTAGCCAGGCTCATGGGCCCAGTTTCCCAGTTTCAATGGCGTATGTGTTCCCCAGCTGGACGGGATGCCAGTCCATCACAGCGTTACTCATTTTTGCCAGCTGAGTGGACTGGAGCAACGTGAAATGGAGTGTTTTGTTCAAGAACACAACGCGTTGCCTGGTCCAGGAATCGAAACCACAATCTTACGATCATGATGCTGACACCCTAACCACTAAGCCACGTGCCTCCACCTGCAATCCAATGCATAGAAATAAATAAATTACAAATGATGAATGATGTAATAGAAGTAATGTAGCCTGGAACAGACAACAAAAGAAATAATACCTTATGTATTTAGTAAATCATTTGTTAAGCAGAGTGGTGCAGTGGAAGTGTGCTGACTCCGTAACCATAGATCAAAACTATGTTCTGCAAAGAAATGGATGCCATCCATTTCTTACATTTATACATCACAACTGAGTTGTCTGCAAATATACTAATCAAATATAGGTATCCACAGATGTAGGTACAAATTATATCTTGCAATAAAAATTTTGAGTTCTCTACAAATATACTAATCAAATATAGGTATCCACAGATGTAGGTACAAATTATATCTTGCAATATAAATTTTGAGTTCTCTACAAATATACTAATCAAATATAGGTATCCACAGATGTAGGTACAAATTATATCTTGCAATAAAAATTTTGAGTTGTCTACAAATATACTAATGAAATATAGGTATCCACAGATGTAGGTACAAATTATATCTTGCAATATAAATTTTGAGTTGTCTACAAATATACTAATCAAATATAGGTATCCACAGATGTAGGTACAAATTATATCTTGCAATAGAAATTTATACCGGGTCAAGGGGTCACCAAATAACAGGGGTTACTGCAAAATCCAAATAACATAGTGAGCAAAAACACCAGCAACAGGACTTTTTACTTAATATATAGGATGATTCCATTTTATGTCTTAGTCATTCCAACTCGCTTACAATGAAGAAAAAAATGCCACAATCTAATTTATTCAATACTCAATTCGTGTCATGAAAATAATTTCACGCAAAAATATTGTAATGAGCAAAGTAAAACTCGTTTATCAGAAAGAAAAGATTTCTCATTAGTATGGCAATCATCTGTTGTAATCTGATGCCTTGATTTCATTTAGCACAAACATGATCTTCCATTTTCAAATCAAATTTCTAAAATCAGCTTTAAATCCCTTAAACCATAACCCAATGAACATGCTCAGCACACTGGTATATTTACCATTATCTACTTACCATTATATATATGACTGATATTTGTATCCCTGCCCGCTCAAGAAAATAAACATCAACCAATATTTCTAACCAATAGGCGCAGGAGTGGCTGTGTGGTAAGTAGCTTGCTAACCAACCACATGGTTCCGGGTTCAGTCCCACTGCGTGGCATCTTGGGCAAGTGTCTTCTGCTATAGCCCCGGGCTGACCAAAGCCTTGTGAGTGGATTTGGTAGATGGAAACTGAAAGAAGCCCGTCGTATATATGTATGTATATATGTATATGCGTGTGTGTGTTTGTGTGTCTGTGTTTGTCCCCCTAGCATTGCTTGACAACCGATGCTGGTGTGTTTATGTCCCCGTTACCTAGCGGTTCGGCAAAAGAGACTGATAGAATAAGTACTGGGCTTACAAAAGAATAAATCCCGGGGTCGAGTTGCTCGATTAAAAGCGGTGCTCCAGCATGGCCACAAGCAAATGACTGAAACAAGTAAAAAAAAAGATTTTTTTTAATCCACCCATACAGATAAGCAAATTTCCACATATACATTACATTAGCAAATATATTAATGACTCATTGTGATAGCTAATATTATTACACTGGACCCTATCTGAAACACACAGTCAACATATCAAAAAAAATATTCAGCAATATAGTGAATTAAAACAGTATTTTCTTTGAACTCTTATGTAACCCTCTTCCAATAAGAAATGGGAAGTTTATTGGGATCTTTTCCGTTTGAACGGCAGTTTCTAACATAATTTCTAGGTAACTAAAAAATGTTAAACTTCGTATACTGATAGAATGTGTTTATAAAACATCATTTTCTCTTGGCTTTATTGAGAAAATTCTATAGTTTGTAACATATTTGTTGTATTTTTTCTTCAATTTCTGCAATTTCAACCAATCAGTGACGTCCATTGAGGTAAAAAAAAACATTCTGTGCCGTACACGGACAGTCCAACATTCGGCGTAGTGATACATATTTTCTTTAAACACAGTTCGTACTGTTCACTAACAAATAGTGCCAAAAGTGGGGATGTATTCTACACACGTATACACATAGATATGAATGTGTAACATGTCCCTCGTTTAAGAAACAGATTGGGTTTATTTATATTTGTGAAGAAAAAAAAGATACCCTTCCTCCCACCCCTAATCCTAACCCTAAAACAGATTGAAGTGCAATAGATCGATACTAGGGTCATAATTATGGGTGACAATTTCATATGACACCGCTAGAAAAAAACTGCCCTTCAAACCGACAAGATCCGTTCGTTGAAATGACTGAACAAGTAAGTTTGGGAGAACGACTCTCGGCATTAATTGGGCTTGTAGGAAAAGTATGGTGTCACATCTGGTTTGCAGATATTATAAAAAATAAAACAAAAAAAGAGAAAAATATACCATAAAACCCCATGTAATTTACGCCCTTTAAGGGGTGCATAAATTACATGAGTAGATCGCCGATCATTTCTAGAATTATTTTAGAAATCATTTTTTTGTTGAAAAATGACGTACAAATGTAAACATTCAGGCGATGTTTTGCCATTCAGGCGATGTTTTGCCATTCAGGCGACAACCGAAACGTTGCCAACATTCATACAGGAAGTTGAATCATTTAATGTCAGAATAGCTTTTTATAGAAAAAATATAATGAAGTTGACTTTTATTTATGCTGGACGGTATAACGCTTTTTTTTTTTTCTGTATAAATTTACTAAAACCATTAAATGGTTAAATACTTTTTGAAGTTTGACGTTCATGCTGGTAATCACAATCCGGGCCATATTTTACATTGCTTGGCGTTTCTACTTATCACAATGGAGCCCAGCAATTTCCTTAAATAAATCAGTTTTTCTCCGGTTAAGAAGTCTAGGGATCTTTTCGGTTTGAACGGCAATTTTTTCTAGCGGTGTCATATGAAATTGTCACCCATAATTATGACCCTAGTATCGATCTATTGAATTTCAATCTGTTTTAGGGTTAGGGTTAGTTAGGGTATCTTTTTTTCTTCACAAATGTAAATAAACCCAATCTGTTTCTTAAACGAGGGACATATTTATACGGCACAGAATGTTTTTTTTTTACCTCAATAGACGTCACTGATTGGTTGAAATTGCAGAAATTGAAGAAAAAAAACAACAAATATCTTACAAACTATAGAATGTTCTCAATAAAACCAAGAGAAAAAGATGTTTTAAAACACATTCTACCAGTATACGCAGTTTAAAATTTTTTAGTTACCTACAAATTATGTTAAAAACTGCCAATCAAACCGAAAAGATCTGAAGTCTAGTTTGCGTTTGCCTCCAGGATGCCATTGCTTGATTTCTCCATGTTAGGACAATGAAATTCATCACGACCGGCGTCACCAAAGACAACATCATAATTCATCCTTGCGCATGTAACCTCACCAAGTGAATGTGACATAACGTTCCTACAGAAACCTTCATTTACCTTATAAAATATTTAACCTATAAAGAGCTAGGATTTGCACTTACATAGCATAGAATGCTGAACACATTTTATGAAAATGAGACTACCAAAAAATAGTTCAAATATCTTCTTAGGGGCAAGTTTTACATGAAAAGATATTAGTTGAACTATTAGTCCTCTTGCATTCTAGGGGGTATCGAAGCGTTTGAGTGACATTAGACCCCAACAAACTCCAATAAATTAAATGCATTTATCTGGACCACGATCGTGGCACGTCACACTTTTTGTGTTAATGTTGTTTCACATTCATGTTGAATTATGCAGCAATCTTATATTCTCTTCATAGAACACTTGTAATGTATGTGTAGCGTATCTGATATCCTCACTGTTTGAGAGATATATTAGAAATGATCTCGTGTTAGATAGCAACCATCTTCGACTATTTTGACCCTGTTGTGTCCACTGCTCCGATTGGTTGACATTGGCGCAGTTTGTCGCTTGACTTATTTCGCACCAGTGTGTAAGCCAACCAATCACGGCCTTCGGATAAGGTCCCATGACACAGTCTTTTGGGGGTTTCACTGGAGTCTTTAACAGGTTATAAAAGGCGCCAGAAAATCACTATTTTTCGTCTTAGGTTCCAGTCCTTCTCAGGGCTAACCTCTTACCACAGAGCAACTCAACCATGTTCCAGAAACGCCCGTCTTTGGTTTCAGTCCTTCTCAGGACTAACCTCTGACCACAGAGCGACATCCGACAGTTCCATGTTCCAGCGACGCAGCCATGTTCCTGCTCCAGCAGCGCCGACGCCATCATCTCAACCGTCACCGTCTCCATGTACGTCGCCTTCATCTCCAGCAACACCAATACATACACAGCCACTCGCTCAGGTTTAAACTCCACACTGTTGTGATATTCACCGAGGTTAACAGCACAGCACTACCTGCGAGATCTTCTGTACCAATGTAACCTGGCACAGCATTGAAGCCACAACCTCTACACGACATGTGTTCAACCAGCATTCTGCCTTGTGACCCCAACATCCTGTTACAGAACCACAACTATTCTGTACTTTACTACGAACTGGTAAATTAACTCCATCTTGTCTAAAATATCCTGAGAGACTCATTCTATGCTCTGTATTGTATTCTGTCTCACATACGCATACACCTTTGTTTGTACTTCTAGTAATCCCAAATTGTTCTGCATATCGCAAGACGAAAACCGCACGAGCATTTGATTTGAAAGACTAACAAAGAATCGTAATATATTCTGTCGGAAAGTCAACAATTCATCAGGGACAATGGTTGTAGCATTTTCGTATAAAATTCTCTCAGCTACAGCGCCAAAGTAGATACAATCTAATGGGTGGTGTGTCGTTGCATCATAGACATTAACCTCACACACATTGATGACAGAAAGTAAGTCAGGTCTGATGAAATTGCTCAAAATCCCCTTCATTTCAGCGTTGGTGACTCTTTTAAGCTTATGCATCCGATAGCCTTCGGCCTGGAATTCCAGATTAAGTTTGTTAACATTGTTTAAAATGAAAGAGAGAAATGCTAAATACATCTTTGTAAAGAGGATTCTTCATTTCAGTGAGAATTCGTCGGGCCGTAATCGGACACCCACCTTCTAATGGTGCCTGTGTGAAATATGCCAGCAGCATTGGCCACTGCTCTAAAATGCACTGCACAACTTGCTTGAGAGACAGCCATCTAGTGCAACTTGCATGCAGGGTTTTGTGAGGATCAATTGAAGCTATTTTCTACAGAACTTTGAATTCGTTGATACGCTTAGGACTGTGACTAAAGTATGCATGAATACTTGTCAATTCTTCGACAGAATTCAGTAATTCATTGCACGCGTTTGATGAGCATAAGCGTAAAGAATGACAAACAACAGGATTGCACAAACAGATCTGGCCTGTTCTGCTTCAACAAATGCTGAACGCTTCCTTTGTTTCCCATCATAACATTTGCATTGTCACAGGCGAAACCTATCAAATTTTCCAGAGGAATAGCATGTTCGTTTAAAAATGATAGAAGACAGTTGTATATACCCGTAGCACTGCAATCCTGTATTTCTATAAGTGTAACAAAATATCGTCGACTGTCTTTTGAATTTCAACGTCATAATATCTGGAAACCAGGACAAGTTGTTTTAGTGTTGAAACATCAGTTGTTTCATCAACAACGAGTGAGAATTTTGATGAATGAAGTTTTATATATATATATTTTTTTTTTTGACAAAGCGTTGAAGCCGTAGAGGCCAATGGCTTTAAGAAAGACGTATGCGCCCTTCGTTCGGGCACACTTTGCATCCTGGGCAATTTTAGAATCAGGACAGGCGTTTGCAACAAGGCCAGGTAAGTGATCCAAAATAGAAATTGGGAGATTATGCTCAGCAACAAATGCACAGCATCTTAATCCAACAGCAGCTGCTACTTTCTTGGAATGTGAAGAAAACGATGAGGCCTCGAAATAATTGTCAACATTTTTTGCTTTATTTGTTTCATATGCATTCTTGCGGTGTTTTTCTGTCTGTTCATGTTGTAAAATTTGGCTCAAACAACCAGCAATTTCACACTTGCATAACATGCATTTGCCTTTAGTTGTATCGTTCTTGCCTCGCTCCAACCAACTAGAAAATATTTCATCGCACAATTTTAGCGGAAGTTTCTTTTCATACGATGCCCATCTAGCCTTCTTATCTGATGCTTCACGTTCATTATATGAGGAATGTTCTGTTTTCAAAGTTCTATCGCTCATATCTTGCTCCAGTTATAGTTCTGTAAGATGTATTTGAATTAATCAAGTTATTAAACACATTACATACCGTTTAAAATCCGGGTTAAGAAATCTGTTTGGGTTCAGACTGCTAGAGCGGGATTGTATAAATAAGCACTGTAAAATTGAGTCTAATTTATCAAACTTTTAAAAAACACAATCACGTACCTTCAGTCTGTGAAAAAACTTCTTGTGTTATGACAGCTATGGTGTGGTAGACAGGACGTATATACGTGCACCCCAAATTACAGACGCCCTTGACCTCATTAGTCAACGCGTGCGTGCATGCATGCTGACCCGTTTGCGAAAGCAGACAGGACGTGCTTTTATTTTTATTAAGCTCACAGACACGTATATGTGTAAAGTCAATCAATCAATGCGTCAAAATATGAATTTTAAAAACCAATGGCAAGATCACCAAAACGTACAGCACATCAAATTTTTGGCCAAAACATACAGTTTTGTACGAACGTACAGCCATTGGCAGCGCTGTCGGTTGAGTAAAGTGTCATCCAAGCTGATGTTTATTGGTAATTAAACTTATTTTGCAACACTTGTGCATATTTATCAGCTTTGTTTTTGTTGATAAGAATTATCAACAACTTTTCCTGTGATCATGATTTGAGAAGACATACAGAAGTATGCTGAAGACTGGACATAATCTCTTATGGGCAAGAAAGGCAAAATAAAGTTTATTATAAACAACACAAACACTTCGTAATTTAATAGCTTCCAATGTGATACATGTTGAACAGAAATTATTTTTATTTAATGAAGATTTAATAAAAGTGAAATTATGCTAAATACAACTAAATTGAAAACCGTTTCTCCCTGTCCTTATCGGCAATTCTGAAAATCTTTAGGTGCGAATTTTACACGAGTAGAATTTTAACGATTTTTATTGGAGTGGCTGTGTGGTAAGTAGCTTGCTAACCAACCACATGGTTCCGGGTTCAGTCCCACTGCGTGGCATCTTGGGCAAGTGTCTTCTGCTATATCCCTGGCCGACCAATGCCTTGTGAGTGGATTTGGTAGACGGAAACTGAAAGAAGCCTGTCGTATATATGTATAAACAACACATATGTGTTTATGTGTCTGTGTTTGTCCCCCTAGTATTGCTTGACAACCGATGCTGGTGTGTTTACGTCCCCGTTACTTAGCGGTTCGGCAAAAGAGACCGATAGAATAAGT
Organism: Octopus sinensis; assembly: GCF_006345805.1. Lineage (NCBI taxonomy): Eukaryota > Metazoa > Mollusca > Cephalopoda > Octopoda > Octopodidae > Octopus > Octopus sinensis. Next base: position 157,447,495 of record NC_042999.1, read on the forward strand.
ACTGGGCTTAGAAAGAATAAGTCCTGGGGTCGATTTGCTCGACTAAAGGCGGTGCTCCAGCATGGCCTCAGTCAAATGACTGTAACAAGTAAAAGAGTAAGGTGCACGAATTACATGGGTTTTTACGGTAATGTAAATCAAACTATGGGCAGAAACCCAGATAGCAAAACTTCCAGCCAAATCCAGCTTATTACATAAACATACACGTATACATGTCCATATTTAATTTTCAGATTGACCCTCCCTCTATACCCATGCACCCCTGCACACCCATCAACCCAATCCTGCCTCCATCTCCAACCCTACTCTACAGGCATTTACCTCATACACCATTATGGTACTGCTTGCATCCTATCCAAGAGATTAAACTAATAAAAAACAAAAGTTTTCCCTATGAGTCTTTGTACAGGGTTTTGTTTTCTACTTTTTACGACAACCACATCATAAAAGTTCGCTATCCTAAGGTGATAACTCACCATAATAGACAGAGTCCTAAGTTTTTGAAAAACCTAATTCTAATAAACTTTTTCCAATTCTGAGGCCTTTTAAAGCATTCTAGAGACTCCAGAAGAAAATCCAAAGACTGTGTCATGTGACCTCATCCTAAGGCCGTGATTGGTTGGCTTACACACTGCTACTCTTATGGAAAGAGAAGAAAGCATCATCCTTGTACAGATCACCCTGCATAATCTAAGTGGATGTTTCCTCACTACAAGAATGCAGCCTCCTCCCACCAAATTGTGTGCATAGGTGAATTCATACAAGTTTTTTCTATATTAATTTGTTCAATCATAGGTGCAGGCATGGCTGCATGTGGATAAGAAGCTTGCTTCCCAACCACATGGTTCTGGGTTCAGTCCTACTGCATTGCACCTTGGACAAGTGTTTCATATTTTAGTCTAGGGCCAACCAAAAATATTGTGAGCGATTTCGTAGATGGAAACTGAAAGAAGCCCATTGTGTGGATACACACACACACATACGCACACACTAGCACACCACCAGGATTACCATTGGATATATGGACTCTACTTTCACAGATTTCACTGGAATTTTTCGTTGATGTAAATCACTCCAATCTACTACAACTTTTAAACTTTATGAAGTCTTATTCATCATCATCATCGTCGTTTAACGTCCGTTCTCCATGCTAGCATGGGTTGGACGGTTCGACCGGGGTTCTGGGAAGCCAGAAGGCTGCACCAGGCTCCAGTCTAATTTGGCAATGTTTCTACAGCTGGATGCCCTTCCTAACGCCAACCACTCCGTGAGTGTAGTGGGTGCTTTTTACGTGCCACCTGCACAGGTGCCAGGCGGGGCTGGCAACGGCCACGGTCAGATTGGTGTATTTTATGTGCCACCGGCACGGAAGCCAGTCGAGGCGGTGCTGGCATCGGCCACGAGTCGGATAGTGCTTTTTACGTACCACCAGACCAGGGATCCTGGCTGGTTCAATTCGATTTCGATTTCGCTTGCCCCAACATGTCTTCACAAGCAAAGGGGGTTGGCAAGGGTGCCTGTCGTACGGTCGCATTGGAGTATTTTACGTGCCACGGCCACGAGTCGGATAGTGCTTTTTACGTACCACCAGACCAGGGATCCTGGCTGGTTCAATTCGATTTCGATTTCGCTTGCCCCAACATGTCTTCACAAGCAAAGGGGGTTGGCATGGGTGCCTGTCGTACGGTCGCATTGGAGTATTTTACGTGCCACGGCCCCGAGTCGGATAGTGCTTTTTACGTACCACCAGGCCAGGGATCCTGGCTGGTTCAATTCGGTTTCGATTTCGATTTCGATTTCGCTTGCCCCAACATGTCTTCGCAAGCATGGGGGGTTGGGATGGGTGTCTGTCGTCGGATGAGGTTCTATATCGACTTCGCTTGCCTCAACCGGTCTTTGTGTCCAAGGGAGGAAAGGCATTCATAAGTGGGCTGGGCTCACTTGTCCTGCCTGGTCTTCTCACGTACAGAATATTTCCAAAGGTCTCGGTCTCTGGTCATTTCCTCAGTGAGGCCTAAAGTTCGAAGGTCGTGCTTCACCACCTCGTCCCAGGTTTTCCTGGGTCTACCTCTTCCACGGGTTCCCTCAACTGCTAGGGATTGGCACTTTCTCACACACCTATCTTCATCCATTCTCGCCACATGACCATACCAGCGCAATCGTCTCTCTTGCACACCACAACTGATGCTTCTTAGGTACAACATTTCTCTCAAGGTGCTAACGCTCTGTCGAGTATGTACACTGACATTACACATCCATCGGAGCATACTGGCTTCATTCCTCACGAGCTTACGCATGTCCTCAGCAGTCACAGCCCATGTTTCGCTGCCATGTAGCATGGCTGTTCGTACACACGCATCATACAGTCTGCCTTTTACTCTGAGCGAGAGGCCTTTAGTCACCAGCAGAGGTAAGAGCTCCCTAAACTTTGCCCAGGCTATTCTTATTCTAGCAGTTACACTTTCAGCGCACCCACCCCCACTACTGACTTGGTCACCTAGATAACGGAAGCTATCAACTACTTCTAGTTTTTCCCCCTGGAAAGTGACGGAAGTTGTTTTCTGCAGATTTTCGGAGGTTAATGCTCCCGAGCATCTGCCACATACAAAAACTATCTTCCCAGTTAGCCTACCTTTGACATTGCTGCACCTCTTATGTGTCCATAGCTTACACTGGGTACATCTTATAGAGTTTCTACCTACACCTTTTCTACAGATCGAGCAGGGCCATCTTCCTGAAGATATTTGTGGATTGTCTACCTTTCTACTTATTAGTACTTTGGTTTTAGCTAGGTTGACTCTAAGGCCCCTTGATTCTAAACCCTCCTTCCACACCTGGAACTTCTCCTCCAGTTCTGATAGTGACTCAGCAATAAGAGCAAGGTCGTCAGCGTAGAGGAGCTCCCAGGGACAGCCTGTCTTGAATTCCTCCGTAATTGCCTGGAGTACTATGATAAATAGGAGGGGGCTGAGTACTGAACCCTGGTGGACCCCAACCTCTACTTTGAATTCTTCTGTGTACATGTTGCCAACCCTAACCTTACTTACGGCATCTCTGTACATGGCTTGCACAGTCCTCACCAGCCATTCATCTATCCCTAGTTTCCTCATTGACCACCAGATAAGGGATCGGGGGACCCTATCAAAAGCTTTCTCCATGTCAACGAAAGCCAGGTACAGGGGCTTATCTTTGGCTAGGTATTTCTCCTGCAGCTGCCTTACCAGGAATATAGCATCAGTGGTACTTTTTCCTGGCACGAACCCAAACTGCATCTCATCTAAACTAACTCTCTCTCTAATTAGTTGGGCTATGACCCTCTCCGTAACCTTCATTACTGATCCAACAGCTTGATACCTCTGTAATTATTTGTATCTAGGGCATCACCTTTACCTTTGTAGCAGTTGACTAGTATGCTGCTGCACCAGTCATTGGGTATGACTCCTTCGTGTATCACCTGGTTGACTATACGGGTGACTAGGTTATAGCCGACACTGCCAGATATTTTGAGCATCTCTGCAGTAATTCCTGATGGGCCTGGGGCTTTCCCTGTCTTCATGCTTCTAATTGCCTTAGCTACCACGGAACTATCAACTCGGATAGCTGGTCCCTCTGTAGGGTCAACATTCGGCAGACTCTCTTTATCCCATTCATTTTCCTCATTCAGTAACCTTTCATAGTGGCGTCTCCAAGCTTCTCTCTTTGCATCCTCATTTAGCGCAAGTGAACCATCCTCCATGCGAACACATTTCTCTCCTACCACATCACGATTCTCTCTCACACACTGTCTTGCAACACGAAATACCTCAAGTCTTTCATCCTCACGGCGCAGGACATTGGCAAATTTTTCTTATCTGCTTCCCCTCTGGCTAGATAGACCTGTCTCCTAGCTTCCCTTCTGGCAGTCTGATACCCTTCCCTGCTACCACCGTTCTTCCAGGCCTTCCAAGCCTGTTTCTTTTGTCTAATAGCCCTGTCAACAATATTGTTCCACCACCACGTTATTTTGGGTCTTAAGGGGACTTTGCACCAGCCACAGATCTGGTCAGTGGCTTTCAGCAGGTTGTCCCTCAGAAACGTCCAGTTGTCTTCTACCCCATGTGTAGCTATACCCCCTTCCACTTCGTCAAAGGCTTCAAGTAACATATCTCTAAATCTCTGTCCATTCGCAGGGGCTTTAAGCTTCCAGACCCTTCTTCTCCATGTTAGTCGTCTTCTAGTCGCCCTCTTAGTCCTGATCCTAAAGTCACTAACTACCAGTCTATGTTGTGGGGTGCATTCTTCGCCTGGGAAGGTTTTGGCATTTTTAAGCAGCCATCTTTCCCTTTTTCTGGCAAGGATGTCGATTTGGCTAGTATGCCGGCCCGATCGGTAGGTCCGTACGTTATTACTTTACCTTGCTCTCTCCTTTTCTTCTTATCTTATCTTCTTTTCTCCTTTTCTTTTCCTTTTTACTTCTCTCCATGACTTTTGAACTTTCACACTCCGTATGTTATTTCGTTGCCTTTCTCTCTCTTCTTTTTTCTTTTTGTTCCTTTTTTCCAGCACACCTCATTACAAATCCAGCATGCCTAATTACAAATCCCGCTACCTTCCACTGCCTAAAGAAACACCTTTCCACACTTCCTTTCTGCTGCTTTCAACTTTCTATTAATCTTTCCCTACTAATTTTCCAAAAAAACATGCTTCTGTAGTCATGTGTAGTGACGCTACTGTGTAAGTTTCAGCGCGCATAAAGTCCTGAGTTGTTGCATGTTGGTGTCGCAGCTGGCTGTAGCAGGAACATAGCTGGGTCGCTGGAACTGGCGTCATCTCGGGAACTGGCTGATCTGGCGTGGTCAATGGTCAGAGACCAAAAACCCGGGATGGTAAATTCTGAGGCCTTTTAAAGCATTCTAGAGGCTCCAGAAGAAAATCCAAAGACTGTGTCATGTGACCTTATCCTAAGGCCGTGATTGGTTGGCTTACACACTGGCGCGAAATAAGACTGCACCAAAACCAACCAATCAGAGTAGCGGACACAACTGAGCCTAAGCAGCCGAAAGATGATTGCTATCTAACACGACATCATTTCTAATGTATCTCTCAAACTGAGAAGATCACCAAGCTACACTACACATGTTTCCTTTCTCAGTCACTGCTTTCACCACCACCTCATCCCCAAAGGTTTCCACCTCCATTTCCACCCCACTTTCCATTCTGCTTCTGCCATCCTACCCATACTCTGTACTACTTCCTATCGCGTTATGCATGCCACCATTCATTCTAATCTCTCCAAAATACACATCCTCAACCGCCTTCTCCCTCTCGTTTATTCCACCTTTTTCTCCAGCTTTCTACCATCCGTTGCACATTTCACTCTTCATACTCCATTTCAATAATCTTTTCCACGAGTTCCTTGCCTGCACTAAACACAAACTCCACTCACCCCTTCATTCTGTCCCACCCGATGCTACTACACCCAGCCTCTTCCATTCCTTCCCCCTTCATCTTCACTGCCACCCTTCCATTACTCCTACTCCCCATGCACTTCCTCCTCTCTCTCCTCCCAGCCTTCCACTGCCTCTACTACTCCTCCCACAGATAACTCTTCCACATCCACCCCACTTCAGTCTGTTGTTACCATTCCTTGTTATCTTCTCCTCTCTGAGATGGAGCACTCTCTTCTTACTAGGGTTCTGAGCTTCATCCTCATCCCTCCATCCAGTAACGAATTTCAGATCCGTGCTGATATTCATAGCTTTGTGCGCCGTGTCAGGCTACATGCACTATTCCACAACACTCCACCTGCATCTAATGAAGAGGACTGCTTCACCGACCTGGGCCACCGACCATCCCACTGGACGCCAGCTCAATCATTTTGCAAGTATCTGCCAATGTGTTGTGGACTGGTTCAACTTTTGCAGGTGTCCCCAACATCTTCCCGGCCGAACTCTCAGGCCTCCGATGTCTTCGACGCCGCAAAGACATTATCATAAAATCGACCAACAAGGGTGGAGCCGTGGTGGTCTGGCACACAGACCTCTACAAGGCTGAAGCTCTCTATCAACTTCAAGACACCTCCTTCTATTGCCTTCTACCCTCCAACCCCATGCCTAACTACCAACAGACTGTGTCCTCCGCTATCTATGACCTCATTTCCCTCCAACCTCATTGTCCGCACTCCAAGCACCCCTACAATTTACTTCCTTCCTAAAATCCACAAGCCCAACAACCCTGGCCACCCCATCGTTTCCACCTGCAACTACCCCACGGAATTGATCACTAAGTACTTCGACCGTGAAGTTGCCCCTCTAGTGGCTTCCCTCCCTTCCCACATCCACGACACTAACCATGCTCTCTATTTCTTTAACTCTTTCTCCTTTCCTCCTGGTCCCTCTAAACTTCTCTTCACTATCGATATCAAGAGTTTATATAGTGATCCCACACAACGAAGAACTTCTTGCATTGAAACACTTTCTGGACTTTTGACCCAACCCCCAACTTGACACCTCCACACTTCTTTGTCTGGCCGAAATTGTTCTCTCCCTCAACTGCTTCTCGTTCACGGGAGATTTTTTACCAACAGGTCTTGGGAGTGGCCATGGGAACGAGAACGGGCCCAATTATACGAACCTGTTCATTCGCTACGTTGAGGTCCAAATATTCTCACAATTCGTTATATTGATGACTGTATCAGTGCGACCTCATACTCCCGTGAACAACTAGATTCCTTCCATCCTGCCCTCGAATTCTCCTTCACTATTTCTAACTCTTCTGTGGCATTTCTGTTAGTATACACTGCTCCGCTCTCACTACCTCCATCCACTACAAACATACCGACTTAGACTCATACCTCAACTTCTCCTCTTCCCACCCAAACCACACCAAGCTCTCCATCCCCTACTCCCAATTCTTCCGTCTGCACAGGCTGTGAAGTGATGACCATGACTGAAACTCAGTCTTAACTCATAGCTCACCACTTCATCCTTCATGGATATCCCCTCACCACTATTCACACTGCCCTCGCCAGAGCACACTCCGTGGACTGTGCCTCTGCTCTCTCTCACTGCACCTGCCCCACCATTGCCCGTCTCCCTTCACCTACCACCCTTCCACTCTGCCCCTCCAATGCACCAATCTCCGAGTCTTCCAGCAACTCCAGTCCGACCCTACACCTCGCACGTCTTCCCCAACCTACCCCTTCCCTCCTTCAAACGAGCCCACAGCCAGCGTAACCTCCTGGTCGACAGTTTCTTCCTTAACCCAACCTGGTTAGTTTCCCTACTCCCATCCATGTTGCAGTACTTGCCCCTACTTTTCCAACACCACCCTCCTCACAGGCACCTATCATCCTCCCTATCATATTACAAACTCCCTTACCTGCACTTCCAGTAATATCATTTACTGCAGCTCCTGCTCTTCCCTGTGCATCAATTAAACGGGAAGCCACTTAGATGACCGGTTCGCAGAGCACTTCTGGGACGTCCAACTTGACAATGACACCCTGGTCTCGTGCCATTTCCGCTCTACCGGTCATCCACTACAACATCTGTCTGTGTTCGGATTGTCTTTGCACAGAGGCCATCCGGACTCCCACCTTCGCTGTGAACAATAATTAATTTTCTCTCTTTGCACCACACGGGTTCAACTCCCCTCCTCTCTTCATCTAACATCCACTTCCTCTCTTCCTTCATACCCCACCCTACCCTAACCCTAACCTCACACACACTAGCACTGACCACTTCCCAGCACCCACACCACACGATCTTGAATAACGTCACTACGCATACTACATATGGGCACCCACGTTACAGACGCACATACTTGCACACATCCAGACTTGACAAAGTCACTAGCCCCTATTCAAACACACAATACATGCACACCTTCACTTGGGGTCACCATCACTTTATTAGCTCCCTTTCTTCCAACCTCTTCTTTCAAACTCCCTTTCTAATCAGTCGCCATGCCTGATTGCCAAATCTACAGGATTTTCATTCTCTCTCTGTTTTTTCTCTTATTCCTTTCTGTTGAAGAGTATAGGCTCAAAACATAAAAGACTTTTTCATTTTTCATTTTCCTGAGCATCAAACTAATACACCTGCTTGTTGTTCATACACCTATCTCTTACTTGTTTCAGTCATTTGACTATGGCCATGCTGGAGCACCACCTTTTAGTCAAGCAAATCGACCCCAGGACTTATTCTTTGGAAGCCTAATACTTATTCTATCGGTCTCTTTTGCCGAACCGCTAAGTGACAGGGACGTAAACACACCAGCATCGGTTGTCAAGCAATGCTAGGGGGACAAACACAGACACACAAACATATACACATATATATATATATATTCATATATACGACGGGCTTCTTTCAGTTTCCGTCTACCAAATCCACTCACAAGGCTTTGGTTGGCCCGAGGCTATAGTAGAAGACACTTGCCCAAGGTGCCACGCAGTGGGACTGAACCCGGAACCATGTGGTTGGTAAGCAAGCTACTTACCACACAGCCACTCCTACACCTATCTTCATCTTTTGTTTTTAAATAAATTTCAATATATATATATGGATCAAAACAGTTTGATTCAAACTTCTTGGAACTTGAGTTTCAAGCGCGTCACAAGTCTTCAGCCATTGAGTTCAAACAAATAAGAGTTTGAGTGAAAAGAGTCAATGTTTATTACTGGATGTGAGCCTGCGATTCGTCAAGGTCATGCAGGGTCACAGTTTGATGTTAGTATTTCAGCGACAACTATTGGGAAAATAGTGCATGATGAACAGGAAATCGACCGTGTGGTGGACATTTGCATGGTTGGGGGAAGTAAGAAAAGGTGGTATATGTGGGAGTATATATGTATGTGTACATGTATATGCCCATATATCTGTGTTTGTATCCGTACTTAAACGAGTATGTGGGCCTAGATGTACATTCACATATCCATGTGCACATACTCACACATGCACACACATGCGTGAACACTTTTTCTGTGTATATCTGCATACAAGCACATGCACACAGAAGTGTGCTTGTGCATGAACACGCACAGCTGCACATCCATGTGTATGTGTACGGTGAGTAAATGCATATGCATACATGTGCACGTGCATATATACCCATGTGGTTATGTACAAGGGGTCAGAGTATGCAGGTAGACAGGCAAGAAGTGTTGGGGATTGATGATTTGCGATGCTGTTCATAGGGTTAGTTTATGGCAGTGACATTACCATACTTGCTTAGGAGTATACCTCAAAGGAAAATCTAGTTGACACGACTCATGGAGAAGACCAACAAACAAATGTGCTGGAGAGCTTTCTTCTATGTTGTCTCTGTAATCTGTTTTTACACAAACCAACACATCTTAAACATCTATGAGTTTGTCATTATACGCATCAAAATTTATTTCACAGATTACATCATAGAATTTCCAACTATCCATTATCATTCCACAATATGTACAAGAAAAATGTTTTGTGAGATGCAGGAATAATGATGCAGGACCACTTAGAATCTTATTCTGTAGATGAGAATCCTCAAAAAGATGTGTAAGATCTAATTAATAGCAATAACTCAAATATAAATAAGCATTTCTGGAAATTACAAAAACATACAGATCATCAAGTCGATATAGCAAAGTTAATCTAACCCAAAATTCAAATTGTGAAGCATCTTACTAATTCAGAGTTTTGGTGCTATTTTAATATCCGCCACATTCCAGGGAGAAAAACTAGAAGTTGATAGCTTCCGTTACCTAGGTGACCAAGTCTAGAATAAGCTGCTAGAATAAGAATAGCCTGGGCAAAGTTTAGAGAGCTCTTACCTTTGCTAGTGACAAAGGGCCTCTCGCTCAGAGTAAAAGGTAGACTATGATGCATGTGTACGAACAGCCATGCTACATGGCAGTGAAACATGGGCTGTGACTGCTGAGGATATGCATAAGCTCGCAAGGAATGAAGCCAGCATGCTCCGATGGATGTGTAATGTCAGTGTGCATTCTCAACAGAGTGTAAGTACCCTGAGAGAAAAGTTGGACCTAAGATGCATCAGATGTGGTGTGCAAGAGAGACGACTGTGCTGGTATGGTCATGTAGCGAGAATGGAAGAGGATAGCTGTGTGAAAAAGTGCCACACCCTAGCGGTTGAGGGAACCTGTGGAAGAGGTAGACCCAGGAAGACCTGGGATGAAGTGGTGAAGCATGACCTTCGAAATTTAGGCCTCACCAAGGAAATGACTAGTGACCAAGACCTTTGGAAATATACTGTGCTTGAGAAGACCCGGCAAGCCAAATGAGACCATAACTTCGTGACCTGTGCCAGGGGCATAACCAGCCCACTTGTACATACCTTTTTTTTCTTTGGATACTAAACTCTGCTTGCGAAGACCTCTTGAGGTAAGTGAAATCAAAATTAAAATCAAAGTGAAATTCGATGACAGGCACGAGCACCATATGAGCGTGATCGTTGACAGAGCGGCTAACCAGCTTCCGTGCCAGTGGCACATAAAAGGCACCATTCGAGTGTGATTGTTGCCAGCTTTGCCTTACTGGCACTTGTGCCCCGTGCTAGTAGAGTGCTAAGAGCACCATCCGAGCCCGATCGTTGCCAGAGCGGCTAACTGGCTTCTGTGCCAGTGGCATGTAGGAGGCACCATTCAAGCGGGATCGTTACCAGCATCGCCTTACAGGCACCTGTGCCGTTGGCATGTGGAAAAAAATTTGAGCGAGGTCATTGCCAGTACTGCCTGACTGGCCCCTGTGCCAGTGGCACGTAAAAGCACCCACTACACTCTCGGAGAGGTTGGCATTAGGAAGGGCATCCAGCTGTAGAAACTCTGCCAGATCATGACTGGAGCCTGGTGCAGCCATCTGGTTCGCCAGCCCACAGTCGGACCGTCCAACCCATGCTAGCATGGAAAGCGGACATTAAACGACGATGAAGATGATGATTACAGATTGAGTTATTTTCTAATACTTAAACCTATACTCTGATGGAACAAACCCTTCAGAGGAGTTTTATTAATTAAAATAGATAGTTTCTATTGTGCATATTCATACGTCCAACTGTAAGGTCTGTAATATAATTTCAAAACAAGCTTATCTGTTGAAAATTCCTCTGCTTGAAGAAATAGCTCATAGTTTGAATATTGGGGACCATTATCTGAAATAATTTTCAAGAATGCCATGTTGCTCTTAGTTTCCATCTACCAAATCCACTCACAAGGCTTTGGACGGCCTGAGGCTATAGTAGAAGACATTTGCCCAAGGTGCCACGCAGTGGGACTGAACCCGGAACCATGTGGTTTGTAAGCAAGCTGCTTACCACACAGCCACTCCTACGCCTGTGTATAAAATATAAATGTATGATAATAAAAAAATCTGAAAATGTAGTAAAAGAGATGTGAAGATTAACATCATTATTACATTTTTTCTTCCCTTTTCTTTTTTTAAGAAAAGCATGCTGGCAATAAATTTTCTGAAATCTATAAAGAAATAAAATATTAAAAAGAATGCTTTATTATTACACCATCTTGTACGAAGAAAAATATTGGAAAGTTAAAAAAAAAAGATTAATATTGGCAACAAAGGATTATTATGTATAAAAAAAATTGTTGCATTTCTTCATGAACAAATGCAGCAAATTTTTAACAACACTCATTAATCTAATGCAAGGCACTGTATGAGATATAAGTCAACATATAACTAATACCTTTCTTGCTTGTCCCTTATCACTATATATGTTGTGTTTGGTGTTTCTATTTGTATCAGTGTTCTTTCTTAAGAAATAAATCAAACTATAAGCATGTATGCATGTTACAGTTTGTAGCTAATGGAGGCAATTATTTCAAGCAATTTTTTTTTTAAATGAACAGTCATATATTAAAAGGGAAAAAATCATAATTATTGCAGTTTTTCTTCCCTTCGTAAGTTTAACATTTTCTCACAGTGTTGGACAAAATATGTACTGATTAAATAGTCCAGATGCTTGAGAATAATGAAGATCATGAAATTTGGAAAGATAAGAAATAACATCTTTTTGACAACACACATACTCTGCTTTATGGATATACTATTCTTATACACATAAAGACACACACATGCACACACAACACACATTGCACACATAACAGACATTGCAGAAGTATTATGTATAGCTTTCGAATGCATTTCAAGGAAATGAAACAAATTAAGTTTTTCTCTTCAAAGAATTTTAAGAAAATAGGCAAAAACTCTCTTTAGTATTTTCTATGAAACGAGAGGAAAAATCTAATTGATGAAAATTTTTCTTTTAGGGCAGTTCATGAATTTTTATTATAAATATTTAGTAATGCTATACCAAAACTATTATATATTGATGAGCATGGACTTTGAGATCATGTTTGTACAAAACAGCAAATAAAGAAAAAGAATAAAAGTAAATACCATGTTTACCCTATGGAACTGATTTCGAAATTGGTTTCCAAACTGTTACAAATTTACATGTAAACTAAAACTATTTCAACTTTATAGATTTAGTAGGTTATATTTGGACTATAATACAGAATTAATAGCATAATGCATGTGTGGTACTCAACTTTTTTGTCTTTTTACCTTGTTTGTTCACATACACCCGTTAACATTTCATAGGCAGATTGTTTTTAAAAGGATGAAAGAGAGTGAGAGAGAGTGTGACTACAACATTCTTAAATATCAGCCCTTTATATTTAAATTTCATCACTAATTTTTAATTTATATCAACAATCTGCACCAACATAGTTCTTCTTGACCCATACTAACGCAGCTTTTGCACAACTCACACTGACATAGTTCTTACACAACTTACATTAGCACAACTCTTGCACAATCCATGCTAATGCTGACTTTTAAAAAAGTCAACAAAATAAAATTTAGATTGATGTATATATATAATAATAATAATAATAATAATAATAATCTTATGCGGGAATATTATTCCAAACTTACAGGGAAAAATTCAATTTAGAAATACTAAATCAAATTTCACAAAATATAATATATATATATATAAATTAGAAAAAAAACCCACCTTTTATCAATTCAATAATGAAAAATTAAATTATACCATTTAGAAAAATTATATATCATAGAAAGATTAAATATATACGCTTTATTTATTATTTTGCACATTACTTAATCATCGTTATATGTTTTATCTTATATTTAATCTTTCTATAATATGTAATTTTTCTAAATGGTATAATTTAAATTTTCATTATTGAATTAATAAAAGGTGTTTTTTTTCTAATTTATATATGTAAATATATATATATATAAAACTTGGTATAGAACTAGCTAAATTTTCCTTTGAGTATGTATTAGCTAATTCACTAGTAGCAAGTATACCATATGTTTATGAACAGACTTCAGATAAAAATTCAGATCCCAAGCAGGAAGTTTTAAATGTGGATCTGATGTCATTAAAACATTAAAAGGTTGCTATAAGTCCACAAACAAAAAACTGAGAACTTAGAAAACTGGTGATTATTTGTGACAGCTAAAAAAAAAAAAAAACCTGGTACAGTTCTTAAAAACCAGCTCTACCAACAAATTTTATAAATAGATCCATAAATGACTTGAAACCTAATAAATATTCTGTTGTGTCTGGAGAGAATCATTCTCTTTTAGTGCCTTATTATTTAACACACTCACCGGTAAAATTTCCACTTATTTCTTATTTTAATTTTTTTTTTAAATAAAGAAAAAAAAAAGAAAATGAAAATAAAAATAAGAAATAAGTGGAAATTTTACCAGTGAGTGTGTTAAATAATAAGGTACTAAAAGAGAATGACTCTCCCCAGACACAACAGAATATGCTTCAACACACGAACTCATATAAAGAATCTTGCAAATGAAATCTAATAAATATTGAAAATAAAATAAGTAACATTGTCATTTTTACTATTTGGTAACAAATTATCAAACTAGAATTATTGTGAGTTTTTCCATCAGTGACTGTCTGAATAGCTTCCACACATCTCTCCGACACTGGGTATTGTATGTCACTCATCATTGGTGGGTTGATCTTTGTTTGCATGGTGTGTGTTGGAAAGGGGTGGGGATTATACATTCCTCAACTTTTGGCCTTCAGATCATGCCATTTACAGCATGCACTGACAGGTTCAATTATATTTCCCATGCTTCCTTCACTATGGGAATTACCTAAATGATGGCTAGTATACCTCACATTGTCGTGCAGTTACTGTTTACATCTCGTTCAGAGATTTATTATTGCTTGCATACAGTTTTTCGAGATCAGTGACGAAAAGTTACTGGAAAAACAATATATAAGGATTTGCATCGGGACTCCCTTCATCGAAAACCGGTGATTGTCGTACGCCGACGACAGATCAATACCTAGAAACTGCAGTCCGTGCGTATCACTTAGGTTGACGAGGGAGGGATGACCTCCCTTTGCAAATACCATAAGTTAACAGAAAGTGTGCCTAAAGCCAGCTGGAGACGATGTTCTCCTGGGGCTACAAGCTACAGTAACACCCACCCTTAGTGGTTAGCCATATTGAGATGGCTAGTATACCTCACATTGTCGTGCAGTTACTGTTTACATCTTGTTCAGAGATTTATTATTGCTGTCTATCCTTCATTCTTCTTTAATTACCCTATCTATTGCTCCACCATTGAAAAATAACCAAAGCTTCAGAGACCACCTGCATTTACCTATTCAGGTTTATATCAAAATATCAAAATAAATCTTATTATTGCATTACTAATGTAATTTCATGATTTTGAGTTTTCCAAAAATATTTCCCCAATTTTTTCTTTCTGTAAAATTCTGCCATTTGATAAAATTATATAAGCATATAGGTGCAGGAGTGGTTGTGTGGTAAGAAACTTGCTTCCCAACCACATCGTTCTGGGTTCAGTCCCACTGCATGGCACCTTGGGCAAGTGTCTTCTACTATAGCCTAGCTTCAGGCTTGACCAAAGCCTTGTGAGTCGGCTTGGTAGACAGAAACTGAAAGTTGCCCGTCTTCTGCTATAGCCCCGGGCCGACCAAAGCCTTGTGAGTGGATTTGGTAGACGGAAACTGAAAGAAGCCCGTCGTATATATGTATGTATGTATGTATGTATATATATATATATATATATATATATATATATATATATGTGTGTGTGCGTGTATGTTTGTGTGTCTGTGTTTGTCCCCCTAGCATTGCTTGACAACCGATGCTGGTGTGTTTATGTCCCTGTTACTTAGTGGTTCGGCAAAAGAGACCGATAGAATAAGTACTGGGCTTACAAAAGAATAAGTCCCGGGGTCGAGTTGCTCGATTAAAGGCGGTGCTCCAGCATGGCCGCAGTCAAATGACTGAAAAGAGTAAAAGAGTATATATATATATACACACACATAGATATGTGTGTGTGTCTTTCTGTCTGTGTTTGTCCCCACCATCACTGCCTGACAACCAGTGTTGGTGTGTTTACGTCAGATAACTTAGCAGAAGTACTGAGGTCGACTAAAAATTTCAGTTGGTGCCCCAGCATGGCCGCAGTCTAATGACTGAAACAAGTAAAAGTTAAAAGATTAGATTATTCACAGCAACTTTAAATATGAATAATTTTTGAATGCAGCAAATAAATAAATTAATCAATGAAGCCTAACATGGAGTGAACTCTGAAGTATATAAGCAATGTCAGAAAGCAATAATTTCCAGAAAGAGAATGACTTTCTTAAATTTCTACAAGAAACAGGACTCAATCGGTCATCCTCATAACTCAAACCCCTTTGACTAGTTACTTTTATTCATATGACTGTTCTATACAGTAATGGCAGAGGCTAATCCCTATACAAAACGTGAAGAAAGGAGAAAGAACATATTGGGTGAAATAAGGGCATTTCTGCTACATAATAAACTGTATCATATTATATGCTATACAACATAACTATTTCATATCATGATGTTTGAACAAAATTTAGATTTTACTTGTATTTAATTAGATTGCATTCAAAACACCACGTTTAATATATAAGTAAATATAAAAGTTATAGTTGTTCTATGAAACCTGTCTAAACACATGATTATTTTAGAATTTAACTGAAACGTAAATGAATATATATAAGAAATTATTGTAATAAAAGAGTTAACTCTTCCCACATACAACTTATATGCTCACACTATCGTTAATGACTTCATAAACAAGGATTTTGAGAAAATATTTCATTGGTGTTTTTTTTTTCTATATAAATTTCTCAATACTGTTAGAAACTAGGGATTTTGTTAAAATCAGTTAGTCCAGTACAAAAAAAAAAAAAATCCTAAATGTACAACTATTTCAGGAATTTGAATGACATTTACTGATATGATAAAATGTGAATTGATGAACATGGTGAACATAGCTTTTACTTGTTATTGATTTTTGTTTTCCCTACTGTCAGGTCCTTTCACTTGCCAAGGTAGGAAGAACAGAGGTGAAGTTGATTAAATATGCTTTCACACACACACAAAATACTGATTCCTGTCTACTGGTTTTCTAATTAAATCATTTATAAATATATAATTACAAATGAATAAATCATTAAATAATACTACTGAATTCTAACTCACTGCTTGAGATACTAATTGCCATTAAGCCTTAAAATTGAAAGAAGAAAAAATCTGAGAAATTTATTTAACAAAATACAAAGATAAACACGTGATCAAATAGGAAGGCTTTTAACAGAAAGTTACTTCTAAAATGAAGCTAAACTTTGTTTCTTGCAAAGTAAAGTGCTTAGTTCCAGCTTTTGGGGGTATTTTTTTAATTCTATAAACAACAATACTAGTTAAACTGTGGTTTTATGCAATTCAAAAACAGATATCTGTGGTCTGAGACTAAGAGTTAACACAACAATCACTACACGTATCAAAGAAAGTCTTGTATCTCACACAACTAAATTCATTTCAAGTGTGAGATTTCAGAATTTCTTATCTCTCATACCAATTCCACATATTTAACGTTGCTGAAAGTGCATCACAAAGACTAGTACTCCACTTTCAGCACTGCTCAGTTGCGAAATGTTTACAAAGAACAAGTAAGATGACCCATACTGTCATATTGCTTGCACATATGGGACAGTGTTACTATATGTACAAGGATCCTGAACCACATGATTGACAAACATGTAAACATAATTTCAAGCACTGGTTTACAGACTAGCTTTTTCTTCATTCTGACTCTTCTACTGCCACTGTAGCAACCTTTTATCCCTCTAAACTATTTAGTGGCAATGAAGACCTCCTATATTCAAGCTGACCCAACATTCATACAACTTCTTTTGTTATCTTTACTGTGTCTCCATGCCCAGGTACTTTGTCTCCAGAATTGTATCCCCCAGGAATCCTTTGCCTCTGTTTGTTTTTCTCAATAGAATATCAACAAACTGAACAACAACTACTCTGATCTTGCAGGACAGATACGGCCTGGAAGGTGATGGCACTGCCCTCCTCCTTTAACTACATTATAAAAACAAACAAAAGACATATTTAACACCAAACCATATTTAGAATTAAAAAAGAAAATAACAGCATTAACAACAATAAAAATCTCAACTAGTAAGTTAGGTGATCAGCTGTAATAAGATTCATCGCTGACAGATTCAAGGTAAAAAAAAAATCAAATACTAGTGGGGAAAATGGGGATCTTTTCCTTTTGAACAGCAGATCGAGAAATAATTTTTTGTAACTAAATACTATCAAACTTCGGACACTGGTAGAATGTGTCATATAAAACATCTTTTACTTTTAGTGTTGTTGAGAAAAGTTTATATTTTCAAAGTTATTTCGTGTTAAAGTTGTCATATTTCGGTAATTTCAACCAATCAATGACGTGTATTCAGCTGAATAAAATTACTGCTGTTGTTTGGCAACAACACTCAGTGATGTATATTTCGTTTGTCACTGTTATTTATGACATCATTCGTGCATTTGTACTAGTTTTAGCTTTAGGGTGTTAGGGTTTTAGAGTTAGGGTTAGGATTTTAGGGTTAGGGTTTTAGAGTTAGGGTGTTAGGATTACAGTTATGGAAAAGAATGAAAAATGAAGAAATTGGAGGAGGAGGGGTAGGAGAGCCAAAAAGTCTTTCCAAAAATAATAGCTGAAAAACAAGAAAAAAAAAACAAACTAAAAGCAGTAGAAATGCATGAACGATTGTGGTGGTGCCATGAAGTAAACATGCTTCAGATACACTCGTTTATTCATACAAACGTAACTGAGATGAAATATGTCATAAATAACAGTGACAAACGAAATATATACCGCCGATAGTTGTTGTTGACAAACAACAACATTAATTTTATTCAGCTGAATACACGTCATTGATTGGTTGAAATTACCGAAATACGTCAACTTTAACACGAAATAACTTTGAAAATATAAATTTTTCTCAACAACACTAAGAGTAAAAGATGTTTTATATGACACATTCTAACACTGTCTGGAAGTGTTTAGTTACAAAAAATTTAATTTTTCGATTTGCTGTTAAAAGGGTAAAGATCCGAAAATGGGTAACGGGGAAATTGAAAAAATATTTATTTTAACAATTGCTTTTTCTATACTTCTGGACTGCAGCAGTCTCAATGTAATTCACCATAAAAGTATCACAACATTGTGTATCAGAGCAACAGATTTAACAGCTAGATAACAAACGGAGAAGATAATTGATTCACTATTTAGTCATAATCTTAAGATTAACAAACTATGGTGTACTTTGTTGTGGAAGAAATACAAGAAAACTGTTTCAAGTTGTTTGTATTATAGAAAAGTTATATTCTGGATTATTAAATATAATATATTGGAAATTGTTATAATAGAGAAATGCTGTAGCTTAAAGCTTCAGTTATATCAGTTTTCCCATGGAATTATATACTTTAATTCTACTGCTGGTAAATAGAGCAGCAAATTTCGGTGTCTTGCTAATAGAACAGTAAAAAAAAAATAAAATTAAATTTAAAAAAACACTCATATACTGAAGCACCTCCTCTTCAGGAATTTTTTTTTTACAATTCAACAACTTCTAATATATAACAGAAAATTCCTTCTGAGTAACAAAGTAATAGAAAGAAACTCACAAATAAAAACATATCTATTGACAAAGAGGAAAGAAGAGAGAAGAAAGGAAAAAGAAAGAAGAGGTAAACGAAATAGAAGGACAGAGAAAGAAAAAAAATTGAAGAAAAGAAAGAACAAATGAAAAAGAGAATTGATTTTATGAAATTTGTATACTCTTTGCTTTGATGTCTTTCTGAAGTTTTCTTATAGCATAAATAAAGATTAGATTTCTCCTCTCTTTAGAACATAGAAATATGCAACACATACACAGTTCAATTAATCTCTCCTCCCCACAAAAAAAGTACCAACAAAAAAAACAACAGGACTATTAAATATTTTTAGAAATGTAATTTAGTTTTTTCTACTTTTAAAAAAAATTAAAAGTAAAAAAAAAAAAAAAAAAAAAATCAGAGCCCTCCAACTCATATGTTCTAGAAATACAAATGGCTGAGGTGTAAATTGCAGCCTGAAAATCATTCTGAAAGCCAGTTCACAGCAAACAATTATACACACACATGCAAACATGTAAACACACACATACATGCATGCACGCACGCACACAAATAATAATAATAATAATAATATTAATAAAAATAATAATAATAATAATAAAGGTGCGGGAGTTACTAAATGAATTTGGTAATACCCACAGCTAAAAACTGGACCAAGCTTTTAACCATGTACTCAGAGTATATGGAGTGTATATATAAATGTATATACAAGGTAGCTCTTAGAAGGCTGCCCTCAATAACATAATCCATGCAGGACATGTATGCATATGTAGAGATAATTGCTGACATATCATTCATGTATGTATGCTATGAGTGGTTCTATGCTTCTGTCATAATTTTTAACAGAGCATGTCAGAAAAATTTCAATTAAGTCTATATTGAGAGTTTTCCAATGACAAATAGAATACATGGCATTGGGTGGCATCTACTAAATGTGATATGCAATAATTAAATTCAAAACTTCTGTTGCCGTTTTTTCTTCGCATCAATTGCCTCAAGAATGGGCTGACGTTTAGCTTGATAGCGTGCACGCAATTCTTCAATTTCCCGTTCCATTTCAGGATCTAAATTCCGCAATCGCTTTTCCAATTCATCATAAGGGAGCGTACGCAACTGTAAAATAGAATAAACAGCTTTAGAAACAATTCTTTTTAGAATTTCACAGCATCAAAAAATTTTATTCCATATTTTACAGAAATGATACAATACTCCAAAACATTTTATTCGGATTCTGACATTAAGGAAAGCAATATTTGAAATCAAGGAAAACAAACATAAATAAGTTACTATGTACGATTAAATATTAGATCAAATACACATTCTTTATAATTTTTATTGAAGCAAATATTTTATAAACATAACCAATTGACCTCAAAATCAATTATTCCTTTCATAAAAATTGTTTACACTTAAATATCCTCCTCAATTTTTCTTAAATTAAAAAACTTAATAGTATTGATAGAAGCAAAAGTAATTTAAATATTAGCATCTACATATTTTTATAACTTTCAATCCTATCAAAGTTAAAATTAGTAATATTCATCACAATGAACACAGCTAAAATTTATCTATCATGAAACTGGTAAGGGAGATTGGATTTGATCTACTTATCAAATGGAATGATCAGCCAAACTGTTTTACTAGAACACACCTTGTTATTAGGGTAATTATCTTTAAAGGTCCTAGACTTATTTTTATTATGTATAAAGGGATATAAAGAACGGTAATCTCCCTTATGCTGCAAAATTACATTTTTCGATCAAGTGTTGTTATCCAAACTAAAATTTATATTGTTATTACCGTTATGATGCGTTTTCATATTCTGATTAATAGAGGCAGAATTAATGCCAATAGGGTTAATATAAGTAATGTTTTCTTTATGGCCTTCTTTAAGTAAGGCAGAGTTATAAAATTTGGCTTTATTGTTCAAGATATATCAACATTAGCAGATAATCGAGAAAATCTAAGTAAAATATTTCTCAGTTTCTTGTAATAGTCTTGGGATGATTACTGAAAAAGCTAATATATTTAAAATTAGTTGAGGGTTTATGGTATGGGAAATATGAATCATTATATAAGTTAAAGGTAGCATCCAAAGAGTTGGCTTTATTTAAATCATCTTTGAAAATAATGTTTAACCCTTTAGAGTTTAAACTGGCCATATCCGGCCGAAGTTTTCTACCTATTTTATGTTTAAACTGACCAGATCAGGGCTCTCACACCTAACCTACATTGACATTCTAAAAATGAACAATCACGTCATTGAAACCTCAAAGCTATAAGATAATGCATGATTAATTAAAAATAATTTAAGTAAAAAAATATTACATTTAACAGAGTAATCTGAACACTAAAGGGTTAAGCCCATGTTCCAGAAAAATTTAACCAACCCATTTTTAACCCTTTGTAATTTTTGGTTAGAAACATTTTGAAGGTTGAGTAGACAATCATCACAACATAAACCTCCACTGATGTTTGGGAATTGGTCAGCCATCTCATACAGGATATATATATATATATATATATATATATACTGACCAAATCAGCCAATTTGGCTGAGTCAGAACTTCCCATCACAACATCAAAACTGTCAGGTGATCTTTACGAACCCATAGCTTATTCTCAAATTTAATGATTGATTTTCTGGCAGCTAACACCACATTAATTCCATCCTGGGTGACACCTGCTTTGTTGTGTGCAAACCAGGGTGCTTTTTAAGTACAACTGGGTTAATGTAGAAATAGTAACTAGAAATGTCGAATCGGATAAACTCAGTGCACTTCTTGTTATTAGTAGAATTAAACTAGTTGACCACTTGGAATGAATTCACTGTTTTACATCATTTTTACTACCTCTAGAATAATCTCAAAGCCATTTTTGAAATGTATATTGGAAGTGTAAATGACTTGAATAACACCTGTGTTTGACTCCATTTCTTAATATATATATATATAAGGTGAGCTGGCAGAAACGTTAGCACACTGAGCGAAATGCTTAGTAGTATTTCGTCTCTCTCTACATTCTGAGTTCAAATTCAGCCGAAGTCGACTTTGCCTTTCATCCTTTCGAGGTCGATTAAATACTAGTTATGCACAGTACTAGTTATGCACTGGGGTCGATGTAATTGACTTAATCTATCTGTCCTTGTTTGTCCTCTCTATATTTAGCCCTATGTGAGCAATAATAAATGTACTTGACTCAATAGGTCTCCTCAAGCACAGCAGGTTGCCCTACGATATATATATATATATCTCGTAGGGCGACCTGCTGTGCTTGAGGAGACCTATTGAGTCAAGTACATCATCAAAATAGAAATCAAATGGAAATTGTAGTTGTGATAGTTGATCAACATGTTCATGACACAGGGAAGAACAGCTGTAACAAATAATATTGATCAACTACTTTATTCTCAGAGTTAACTAGGATTACTGCAATTATAAAGGAAGAACAAAGTGTTGAAAATTACTTACATAACTTGCAAATTCATAATCACCATCAATAAAAGATCGCTGAAAACGGTGTGGTGGTATTGCCTGTTTCTGTGGAGTTGGATTTGATGATGGAGAAACTGCTGAGTGACTCTGCTGTTGTTCTCGTTGAGACTTTAGCTGACCACTCACTCTATTCTTCTCTTCTTGTTCTTTTTTCTCAAAATGGTCAAGGTATGCTGGACGGTACTTGTTCTTGTTGGCAGTTGATGTATTATGGCCTAAACAAAATGAAATCAGGTACGACAAATTAAAAGAAAAATCAACTTCTTTGAATTTAGCGCACAGTAACTTTGCAATGATCCATTGCATAATTGACCAAGAAAACATATACTCTTTACTCTTTTACTTGTTTCAGTCATTTGACTGTGGCCATGCTGGAGCACCGCCTTTAATTGAGCAACTCAACCCCGGGACTTATTCTTTTGTAAGCCCAGTACTTATTCTATCGGTCTCTTTTGCCGAACCGCTAAGAAACGGGGACATAAACACACCAGCATTGGTTGTCAAGCAATGCTAGGGGGACAAACACAGACACACAAACATACACACACATACATATATATATATACATATATACGACGGGCTTCTTTCAGTTTCCGCCTACCAAACCCACTTGTAGAAGACACTTGCCCAAGGTGCCATGCAGTGGGACTGAACCCAGAACCATGTGGTTGGTAAACAAGCTACTTACCACACAGCCACTCCTGCGCCTATAATGTGCAAAGTCTCTAAAATTTGAGAATGTTATGTGTGTGGTTGTTTCAACCTTCATTTTCATAAAATCTCAAGCACTTAACCATTGCCAATATAAAGAGTTCTTGAATCAGGGTATGGTGACCTTGTTTGCTACTGTGCAGTTCGTTGGCTAAGTAAAGGGAAGGTGCTTCAACGATTTTTAAACCTAAGAGAAGAGGTATGTACCTTCTTAGAAAGGAAGGGTAAATTTATTCCCGAGCCGAATAATGCTAAGTGGATTTGTGACTTTGCAGTCCTCGTGAATATAATTGCACATTTAACCCTTTCGTTACTGTATTTATTTTGATATGCTCTGTGTTTCATCATCATCATCATTGTTTAATGTCCGTTTTCCGCACTAGCACGGGTTGGACGGTTCAACCGGGGTCTGGGAAGCCAGGGGCTGCACCAGGCTCCAGTCTGATCTGGCAGTGTTTCTACAGGTGGATGCCCTTCCTAACGCCAAGAATTTAGTAAAATAACTTAGTTATCGTTAACCTAGTGTTAGGAACATAAATTTTGACTAAGGTTCGGTGGAAGATTTTAATTTAAAACTTATGAAAACAAGACATTTTACCACAGAGCCAGAGCCGGTTTCAGCCAGGCTGGTATCGAAAGGGTTAATGATTTAAATTTAAAATTGCAAAACCAAAATCAGTTAATTCATGAGATGTATTCTCACGTCAAAGCTTTTCAAACAAAACTTCAAATTTGAGAGAATCAACTCAGGAGTGGTGATGTTTTCCATTTCCCCCACACTAGTCATTCATGGGTCAACGTCTAGATGATGATGATTTTGCTGTGGAGCTGAATGAGCTGAAAAAAGAACTGGACACCATATTTAATGACTTCAGAGCTGGAGAAGCTGATTTTAATCTTTTTGAAAAAAATCCCTTTAACGCTGATGTTGAAAAAGTTCAAAAGGAATTGCAAATGGATCTAATTTGAGCTTCAGAGTGATGAATTTCTTCGGCAAAAATTTAAAGAGGAATCTCCGCCCATAGAAAAAAACCACCTGAAATTAGTGTGCTTTGCTATAAGATATGCCACCGTGTTTGGTAGAACATATAAATACAAACAACTCTTTTCTAGAATGAAAACAATAAGGTTGAAAAACCAGGTCAAGATTGACTGATATTCATCTGGAAGACAATTTACAAGTTGCAACATCACAAATTCCTGTAAATATTGAGGAACTCATAGAAAATGTACAATACCAGATGATAAATATGATCTTATTTGTCTGTATTTTGTTAAGCAGTGTTTTAGTCATTGTGTGTGGTTTAGTCAAACCAGCTATGCTGCTTTTTTTTTCTTCTTTTGATTTTGGGTTTTTATATTTCAGGTCAAATTGATTTTTTTTTCAAAGTTTTTTTTCCTGTTTTTAGTTTCTTTTCTTTAATCATAGATACATAATGCATGATGCATTTTAAACATAAGGGATTGGGTTAAACAGAGAAGGTGGATTCCAAATTTTAAACTTGCAGATTTTTTTCAGTTGCAGAATTATTATCCACTGCTTAAAACAGAAATCCAAAGAAACTGACTATTAAGAAAATAAAAAAGTTACCTAACTCCTAAGTTACTTAGACAAATACTCAGCCTGTTGTTTATTTAGAAGTTTTTCCCTCTCTCTCTTTCGGAGAGGCACAAGCACCTACACGCACATATACATACACGGCAGTAACTTCCGCCTACCGAATTCAATCACAAAGCTCCGGTCGGCTCGGGGCTATAGCAGAAGACACTTGCCCAAAGTGCCATGCAGTGGGACTGAACCCAAAACCATGTAGCTAGGAAGCAAGCTCCCTAACCACAACTGAAGTAAATTACTTTGTGATGTTAGCATCAACTCCCCAAGCCAGGGCAATGCTGGCTTGTATATGTGCCGTATGTCGCAGGAAGCATGTACCTATATTTATGAGTGTATGTAAACCTAAAAAAAATATTGTTCACCTTGGATAGTTAAAAAGGTCACAATGAGTGCTGTGATTATAATCCAGTTTTTATGTATTTCTGTGTTTTTGATTGGGGGTCTAGCTGAAAAGTCAAGTTAGTTCTTCTGGTGAGGAATCCCTAAATCCTTAAAAATGTTTCAGCCCGAAGGCTGTGGCCAATCATTCATTGGTTTACAAAACTTAATGATTTGTCTAACTGGTTGGTGGCCAAAGGAAATTTCACCTATCCAAAAATAAAAGAAAAAGATGGTGGGGCAACAAAATCACAATGTAGCCTACTTTGCAATGATATGAAATATGTGGTCATCTAGGTGACCGAATGATGACCATGGACACATGAGCGACCATATGTTATCAACAAACCTTATTTCATGATACTTACTTTTCATAGTAGAATTCTCTTCCTCATCAGTGTCTTCATTAATCACCATTGTACCAAGCTCTGACTCCACTAAAGTACTAGCCTCGCTGTTCACTATCACAGTACCACTTGTGCTCTCCACTAACGTACCTAAAAGAAGGACACAAGTAACAAAGATGAAAAGAAAATGTTTTCTTTCTTTCTTTCTCTCTATCAGTCACACACACACACACACCACATAAGTATGGAGTATATAAATATATCAGACAAAGATATTCAAGAGAGCAAAGACCTCATTTGCTATACTGAGACACCAAATGTATCAAGATTAGAGTAATTTCTAAAGCTGACAGAAAATATCACCTTCGCTTCATTGTTAAAAATGGCTAGCACTAAAATGCTCTTAGTTGATGGGGGTGTTGTAAGCTTCAGGAAACATGGTATGTGAAAGGAGTCATATTACTAACATATCCAAACTGTCTTAAAAAACAACATAGATAACATAATCTCAAATATATTATGATCCAATAAAGTATGGAATCATCAATGTGAAATGTCACTGACCAAAGATCTGCTCTACCAGAGTGAACATGAGCAAAACAACAACAACTCATTGTAACATAAACAATGATGGCAACAACTTTGATTGCTACCACAGATGCACACAAACATATTGCTTGCACATTCTTGAAGACTGTAAACAGTAAGAAGTACAAAAGTAAGGCATGGTCTTTCAACAAGTTTCGTTCTAAAGAAACAAAGGGAAAGAGATCATTAATTCACACCTGGTAAAATATTAATGAATGTATGCAACTTCACTAAATAACTGAATAAATCTGGGTATTGCTGCAATATTTCTTTGGTTTTAGATAAACTAGTAAAGCTCCTTATCTACAAGAGATTCATCATCATCATCATCATCATCATTTAACGTCCGTTCTCCATGCTAGCATGGGTTGGACGGTTCAACCGGGGATCTGGGAAGCCAGAAGGCTGCACCAGGATCCAGTCTGATCTGGCAGTGTTTCTACAGCTGGATGCCCTTCCTAATGCCAACCACTCCGTGAGTGTAGTGGGTGCTTTTTACGTGTCACCGGCACAGGTGCCAGGTGAGGCTGGCAACGGCCACGATCAGATTGGTGCATTTTACGTGCCACCGGCACGGAAGCCAGTCAATGCGGCGTTAGCATCAGCCACGATTCGGATGGTGCTTTTTACGTGCCACCGGCACGGAAAATAGTAAAGTAAAGTATTCAGAAAATAGTAAAGTAATTTCACCATCATTTGATGCCTTCATTGTCCCTGAGTTATCTGTACGTGCATTATCCCCACTGCTGCTTCGAACCATTGTACCATTGTCTAAATAATCATCTTCCCCCTGAAATAAGAAAGATCACAAAGTATCGTATGAACAAAAAGAAAAAAAAAATATATGAATTATATGTAGCTTGCACCAGTTACAAAAATATTGATAAAAAAATGCTAAAACCTTATCACCATCAATAAAAACAACTTGAAGAAAAATGCATAAGGCACGTTTTATTCATAAACTTATGCTAAATCTTTTCAATTAAGATATATTTAATAATTAAATGGGATAAGGAATGAAATTTCTGATACCATCTATTTCTTACTCCATATAATTTATTTCTGAAAGCTATTCAGTTCTATGGTAAGAATAAACATTGAATTGTATCAAATTCTGCAAGAGCTAAAATTTTCTTCAATGATGTTATGTCATTTAACAAACTGTCATTGTTTTCTCTTAAGAGAGAGATGAACAATAATTATAATTATAATTCATTTCTGGTTTTCATTTTAAACAGTATAACACTTACTGATTCATCTTCATTTATTAAATGTGATTGCTGAGATTCTTGTATTTCACGAGCTTCTAGTATCATTTTTTGCAGAATGGTATGTGGATCACAACTTTTTATAAATTCATGCTGAAACAAACAGATGAATAATACCAATCTGAAAGTGAAAGTACTCAAAAAGATCTGAAAATGAAATTCTTTACTGAGATTTAAGTCAAAATGCTGGGAGCAATTGTTTCTTGAATGTATTTTGCCAAAAATGTTTTAACTGATACTTTGCACGATGGATAGTATGGTGGGAGATCAGTAATGAGATGAAATACATCGCCAATTTAATTTAAGATAAAAGAAAGTATGATTTTGATGACATTTTCCCTTTCAATGGAGGTAACATTTTGGTTCATAAATATACTCAAACTGTATACCTGATTGTGT
Source organism: Octopus sinensis (assembly GCF_006345805.1). NCBI lineage: Eukaryota > Metazoa > Mollusca > Cephalopoda > Octopoda > Octopodidae > Octopus > Octopus sinensis. Next base: position 157,475,343 of record NC_042999.1, read on the forward strand.
ATATATACATACACACACACAATCATACTCATGCATGGGTAACTGAACCCACACTTGCACATGCATATAATGATTTAGGTGCCAGAGTGCATTCTTCCCTTCTGGTTATCCTTTCCACAAGTTCCACCAAGAAACTACCTGCATAAACAAAAATTCCAACCACCCACTCAACATAAGTAGGCATATTGCCATCTTATTCTCAAGTAAAACCAACTTCAATAAAGTACTCTTCCACACAAGAACAAACCCACCCTACTAAATCAAATAGCCACAGACATAGTTTAATCCAATAATTTATATTGCCCAAAGGAGCGACACTTTGAAGAACAGATTAATCCAAAACACAACCTCATACAGAAATATAAGGAAGTGCAATACCAAAATTTTTCATGAACTTAAAGGACTGTGAAGCGAGTGACCTACTTATTAGCTGAAGCATTAAACCCCAAGTAAATAAGTACAATGGCTAATGAAGCAGATACTATCTCTGGACTATGGAAAAGCTATAGATATTGACCTTGGCTCCTAACAAATAAAGAAATATTCCCTTGCCCACATACAAAATACTTCAAGTTAGAAAATTTCAACTATGTCTCAGTCCCAACCGAGGGACCAGCTATCCGAATTGACAGTACCTTGGTAGATAAAGCAGCTGAGGGTATGAAGACAAGGAAAGCCCACAGCCCAGCAGGAATCACTGCAGAGATGCTTAAAATATCTGGTAATGTCAGCTATAGTCTGGTCACCCGTACAGTCAATCAGGTGATACATGTAAGAATCATACACAATGACAGGTGTAGCAGCACCATAGTCAACTGCTACAAAGGTAAAAGTAATGCATTAGGTACAAATAATTACAGAGGTATCAAGTTATTAGATCAGGTAATGAAAGTAACGGAGAGGGTCACAGCCCAACTAATTAGGAAGAGAGTCAGTCTAGATGCAATGCAGTATGGATTTGTGCCAGGGAAAAGCACCATTGATGCTATATTTCTGATAAGACAGCTGCAGGAGAAATACGTAGTGAAAGAGAAACCTCTGTACCTGACTTTCATTGACATGGAGAAAGCTTTTGACAGGGTTCCCCGATCCCTTATCTGGTGGTCAATGCAGAAATTATGGATAGATGAGTGGATAGTGAGAGCTGTACAGGCCATGTACAGGGATGCTGTCAATAAGGTGAGAGTTGGCAATGAGTATAATGAAGAATTCTGGGTAGGGGTCAGCCAAGGATCAGTCATCAGCACCCTCTTATTCATCATAGTTCTGAAGGCAATAATAGAGGAATTCAAGATAAGATGCCTTTGGGAGCTCCTTTATGCTGATGACCTTAATCTAATAGCTGAGTCACTATCAGAACTAAGGGAGAAGTTTCAGATGTGAAGCAAGGTCTAGAATCGAAGTGCCTTAGAGTCAATCTAGCAAAAACCAGTCTTAATATGTAGGAAGGCAGACAAATCACAAATCCCTTCAGGTAGATGGCCCTGCTTGATCTCTAGAAAAGGCATGGGTAGAAACTCCATAAGATGTACCCGGTGTAAGCCATAGACACATGAGAGGTGCAGCAATATCAAAGGAAAGCTAACTGGGAAGAAGTTTTTGTGTGTGGCAAATGCTCAGGGGCAATAAACACTGAAAATGTGCAGAAAACAGATTCCATCATATGCCAGGGAGAAAAACTAGGATAACATCATTATCATCATCAATTGGAAAGGTTAATGCAATTAATTTTTTAAAACTTTATAGCAATAGGAAAGTACTTGAATATAGGTTATCAAAAAATTATTTTTTACTAGAAATGGTCCAGAATATGGATAAAAGTTGTGGATGTATGCATCCTGTATGTGTAAATAGTGTGAAATTACACCTTCAATAAATTACTATACAAAGTTGAAGTATTTCTCATCTTTGAAAACAAATTCAATATTTGATCCAATGTTGCATACATATGGCCAATATCATCAGTCAATAAAGATTATTTGAAGTTAAAAAGAAATTATGTAGTTGTTTTTTTTTTAAAAACATTTGTGGTGTTTATACTTTGCTACTGTTAAACGAGGCTATGTTAACTTTCCATTGCAGGTTGCTTTACTAATTTTCCTCTCATAGAACATGCATACCAAGTAGTGATGCAATTACATATGGATGAGGGTTGCAATCAAAGAAGAGGATAGTGTGATGTCAAAGGTAGGTGACAACTGTTATAGGTCAATAATGAAAAGAAAGTCCTCCGACACTTTAGTGAATAGAAAAAAGTGATCTGCATCAATATGCTGTGATTGAATGAACTGATTGGTCGTTAGAAGTTTCTCTAAGTAAAGAATGAAAGAATTTGCTGATGTCAAGGGTAACAACTTTGCTTTATCAGAATATTTTAAGAGTGATTAACCCATAGTGTAGGAGAGATAATCGCCATCGGATCTGGCGATACAGATACAATAGTGTTCATTAGAAAGGGAAAACAGTTTTAAGTGGTGGAAGAGGCAATTAAATGATTATTTTCATGGTATTATATGAAGTGGTAGCTGACAGAGGGAGGTTATTTTCCTGTGTATGGAATGTAAGGAGTAAGTATTTCCATATCTAAAGTACTATTTTGAGAGAGAGAGAGAGGTTGAAATAATTTAAAAATATAAGCTTACCTTCAACAAATCACCAGCCATTGCTCTCTGTTCAGGATTTTTCACCAAACATTTTGACACAAAATCTATAAACTCAGGCGACCATTTATCAGGATTACGAAATGATGGCGGTGGTTTGGTAGGAATCATGAATATTGCCTTGATAAAACAAGAAACAATTTTGAAAATACAATAAAACATGAGAACAAATATACTCTTTACTCTTTTACTTGTTTCAGTCATCTGACTGCGGTCATGCTGGAGCACCGCCTTTAGTCGAGCAAATCGACCCGGGACTTATTCTTTGTAAGCCCAGTACTTATTCTATTGGTTTCTTTTGCCGAACCGCTAAGTGACAGCGACGTAAACACCAGCATCAGTTGTCAAGCAATGCTAGGGGGACAAACACAGACACACAAACATATATATATATATACATATATACGACGGGCTTCTTTCAGTTTCCGTTTACCAAATCCACTCACAAGGCTTTGGTCGGCCCGAGACTAGAGTAGAAGACACTTGCCCAAGATGCCACGCAGTGTGACTGAACCCGGAACCATGTGGTTGGTAAGCAAGCTACTTACCACACAGCCACTTCTGCGCCTATATGTTTCCAAAATATTCAGAAAGTTTCCAGAATCAAGTAACATAAGGAGTTTTTTGCATCCAATTTTGTGATAAGCAACAAGGCAAAACTTCCACTAAACAATGAAAATACTACTGGTTATAGAAATAATTAAAATGCCGTTAATGTTCTTTAAGTTCATACATCAAGTAAATATTTTGAAATTTTTCTTTTTCATCATTTCTTTCCTAATAGTTCTTGATTCCAATTACATCTCGTGTAATGTGAAAATTATTTAAAAAAGAAATTTTTTATGATTTTCATTTGTTTACAATTTTTGACAGTTTAATGATAATAAAATAACACATCTGTATATTATGAATAAGTGTCCAGTACAGTTTAAAATTATCTTTCCTTAATGAGCACAAGATGCAAAAAATAACACATTCAGTGTTTAAATCACCAGAAACACTAATCTTATCTTCATAATCTAAAGTCACCGTTCTTATGTTCCAGATCCCTCAACTTCTAAGAGAATATTTTGATCAGTTTGAATTCATGTACAGATGATATACACAGTCAAGGATTATTTCAACAAATGCTATTTTAAATACCCTTAACACCACAATCTGTATTTCAACTTCAAACTTACTCGCATGGGGTGAATATCTCCATAAGGTGGTTTCCCCTCAGCCATTTCCAAAGCAGTTATTCCTACAAAGAATAAATATTTAACGTTGTTTAGACAATAGAAAAGAAACAAATAACATCTGAATGGTTTATAAATTAATTGCAGTGTGGAAGGTGTTTGTAAGCCATTTAAGAAACACACAAAAGTCGTTCGATTCACTTCAACATTTAAGTTTAATTTGTCAAAATATTTTTGTTGCTTTAAGACCACGACCTGTTCACTGACAAAAGCGACGAAAATATTTTGACAAATTAAACTTAAATGCTGAAGTGAATCAAACGGCTTTTGTGTGTTTCCTAAATGGCTTACAAACACCTTCCACGCTGCAATTGTTTTCGTTTCAGCACACGATCTCAGATCAAATCACTTGCTATGCAAGTACATCTCCGGTTTATAAATTACACAAAAACAACTTTATATGAATTTATTGTGATGATAAAAAATTACTTGAGAATTTATAATTTCATATTATTTAATTTGTTTAATTTTTTTCAGCATTAAAATGCTAAAAAAGAAGTCTAATAGATGAAAAAGAATTCTATAGAAATAAAACTGTATATAACAAGAGCTTCAAATTGTTTCAAAGTATGTCCTTGTGCTCAACAACCACAGCAGTCATATCAAGTGTTCACTGAAACTGAGATAATGAGTTAACGATAAAAGATTAATTAGCAAAGTATACCTAAACTCCATATATCAGCAACACAATCATAACCAATTTCTTGAATAACTTCAGGAGCCATCCAGTATGGCGTTCCAATAACCGTATTTCTTTTAGCCATAGTGTCCTGAAAGAATATCAAAATAAAAGGATATTTAGGCAAGGAAACATTTTGCATCTAGTTTAGTTTAAACAGCTATGACTTTTTGTTACTTTTATATTATCTACTGAAGTTAACAGAAATTAAGAGGGTGGGCAGAAATATTCATAGGCTGACTTATTACCCAGGAAATCCTGGGACGAAGTGGTGAAGCATGACCTTCGAACTTTAGGTCTCACCGTGGAAATGACTAGAGACCGAGACCTTTGGAAGTATGCTGTGCGTGAGAAGACCCGTCAGGACAAGTGAGACCATAACCCGTGGCCTCTACCTGGGATGTAGCCAGTCCACTTAAGCATACCTTTCCTTCTTGGGACACAAAAATCTACTTGAGGCAAGTGAAAATCAAAATCAAAATCAGAATTGAAATCGATCAACATCAATGGAACTGCAGCTGTGATACCAGCTGTGGCACGTAAAAAGCAACATCCAATCGTGGCCGTTTGCCAGCCTCGTCTGGCACCTGTGCTGGTGGCACGTAAAAGCACCCACTACACTCACGGAGTGGTTGGCTTTAGGAAGGACATCCAGCCGTAGAAACATTGCCAGATCAGACTGGGCCTGGTGCAGCCTTCTGGCTTCCCAGACCCCAGTTGAACCGTCCAACCCATGCTAGCATGGAAAGTGGATAAACGATGATAATGACTATGAAAGAGTGATGCTAGAGTTCATTAGTACATCGTCCTTTCCCTAAATTACTATTATTAGTTACCCTATTGTTGACCTTATTTATTATACATTTAATATACCCCTATTTATAGAGGCTATTGCCCAGTACGAAAATATTACATTATTTTTGTACTCAGCAATGCCCAATTTAGGAATAATAATAGCTTCTATAAATAGGGGTAAAATTAAACATATAATGAATAAGGTCAACAATAGGGTAACTAACAATGAAAATTTAGGGAAAGGACTAAGTACTAATGAAATTAAGGATATAGCTAAAAACAAACAGATTGGGTTTATTTACATTTGTGAAGAAAAAAGATACCCTTCCCCCACCCCTAACCCTAACTAACCCAATCTGTTTCTTAAAGGAGGGACATATTCATTATGCACAGAATGTTATTTACCTAAATGGACGTCAGCGATTGGTTAAAATTGCCAAAATGCTCAAAATATCTTACAACCTATAGAATTTTCTCAATAAAGCCAAGCGAAAATGATGTTTTATAAACACATTCTACCAGTATACGAAGTTTAAAACTTTTTAGTTACCTAGAAATTATGTTACAAAGTGCCGTTCAAAAGGAAAAGATCCCTAGCTCAATGTAATAAATAATAATAAACAAACTTTAATGAATTTAAAACCAGGTACCACATCCCAATCTAATGATATTAATAATGCTGGCAATATAAAAAAGAACAATAACAGTAGGTTGCCACTGAATAAAATTTGTAACTGCAGAGCCTTCAAAACCTGTCCGCTTGCAGGATCACATCTTTAATACAATGTGTATAAATGTATAGTTAGCGCACCCAATAGACAAAACAAGATATATATAGGTAGTACAACAGATTTCAAAAGGAGATATAGGGCTCATCTGAATTCCTTTCCAAACCCTAAGTATAAGAATTCCACCACCTTAGTGGCATATATAAATAAACTTAGGGATAGTAACTTGCCTTATGACCTGACATGGTCCATAATTGTGAGGGCTCCCCCATATGCTGATGGTTCTGATAGGTGTACATTGTGTGTAAGGGGATCGTATCTAATCCTTAAATTATACAACGTTGGCCGTCTGCCACCTGTGCGGGTGGCACGTAAAAAGCACCCACTAAACTCACGGAGTGGTTGGCGTTAGGAAGGGCATCCAGCCGTAGAAACACTGCCAGATCAGACTGGACCTGATGCAGCCTTCTGGCTTCACAGACCCCAGTTGAACCGTCCAACCCATGCTAGCATGGAAAGCGGACGCTAAATGATGATGATGATATGTTAAATAAGTTTTCAGACACAATCCCCTCCTGTAGCCATATATTTCACTCTACATTTCTAAAAACCTATAAAATTAGATCTACTCGGAAATTGAATTAGAATAATGTTTGTAGTTACAATTACGATTCCCCAGTATTTGCATTCTTCCACTCATAGCAAACATGTGATCATTTGCTTACAAGCTGTAAAACATTTTATTAGGAACTCTTGATTCTGTTTTATCAGTATGACGCCCACCATTCTTTCTCGTGAGTTGTTTTATTGTGATACTGATTGTTTTATTTTGAACACTTTGTAGATGCCTTGTTTTATTTGTTATACTGCCTTGCAACAATTGTTAAATTTATTGTTGGTTTCACTGTCTACATGGAAGTATTTGTTTTTTATTCCCCTGTGTGGTGATAAGCAAATTGAAAATGTTGAAAATATTATGTTGGAAACAGAAGACAATTCAAGTGCGACAGAAGGTTCACCAATGACATCTCAGGAAGAATTCCCAAGTCTCCCGTTTGGGACCCCAAAAAACAGAGAGTATTGTAGCGAAAAGAATCACAGACATACCATGTCTACAAAAAGAAAATAACAAGAAAAAAAGTTTTGCATCAGCAGCCGGGAATAGAACCCGACAACTCACAACAGAAAAAGAAGGGCTCCAAAAGAATAAAACAATGCTACAAAAAGAAGGAAACACAGTGAAAGTGGAAACCCCAGAAAAATTGCTAAAAGGAAGAAAAAGGAAATTAAAAGGCATTCTGTGATTATGGCTTTGAAGGCTATGCATGGTCATTTATAAATTTCTCGTTTTCTGAAAGTTAAAGATCTTCTGTCCACAAGATTTGGTGTGAAACAGAGAAAGAAGATGGAAGCATATTACCTGCATCAAAACCTACAATACATTCCAAATGCTCCAATTGTATCAGGACACCTGAATTTAATCAGGAAGTCAAGCAAAACTTTGAAGACAATCTAGGAAAACCAATGAGGTCAATTGCAAAAAGGTTTCCTGTGTCAGAAAAAACAATCAGAGATGTTGTGCATGAAGACATCAGATACAAATCTTACGTGATGAGGAGAGGTTAATTCATGTCAGAAAAAAAAAAAAAGACTTCTGAACAAACTTAAAAATCCATCAGAAGATGGAATGATTTGATTTTTCTTAAATAAGAAAAACTTTGACCAGGACCAGAAAACTAACAGAAGAAATGACAGATGGCTACGTGCAGACCCTTCGAAGGTTCCAAGAGTAATGCACACAAAATTTCCTGCAAGTGTCATGGTTTTGGGTGTTGTTAGCCACTTGCTGCGTACATTGAGGTTCTAGATATATAACATTATAATGACCAACCACATACGTATAAGTGATAGAAACACACACCACATATACACTCTCCTAGTGTGATTTGAGAGTTTACTGTTTTACACAATAAAAAAAAATATTAGGAAAAACCTCATAAAATATTAAAAGTTGTGTGTGTGTGATTTTTTTTTTGTGTGTAAGGAAACATACTTACAGTTAACTGACCAGCAACACCAAAATCAGCAAGTTTAGCTTGGCCTTCATTGTTTAATAGTATATTTCCAGCTTTAATATCTCTGTGTATTTTTCGTCTTGAATGTAGGTAATCCAATCCTTTTAATGTGTATGATAATATTGTGGCAATTTCGAGTTCATTCAACTACGGAAAAGTAAAACACATTTACATCAATTAATTTTTTTTAATAAACTACCTCTGACTGAAGTTAATATATTACACAAAATATAAACTGGAAAAAAAAAAGAAAGGAAATGAGATCTAAATAAAATCTAAGGTCAACTTTAGGGTTTACATAAATGTCTATCCCTACAAGCACACATATATGGTTCGTACATCTCTCCTCCACATGCACACACAAATACACTGCATAATGCAGGTTTTGTTGTTTAGGCCTCTGAAAGAAAATGTGCAGCTAAAATCTAAACTAAGTGCAAGAGTAAATTATTAAAATTATCCCTCTAATTTTTCAGACTAACTAAACTATTGAGGCGTCAACAGAATTTACAGCTTATATAAAGACTTCATCACACAGAACATAACAATGATTGATATAGAGACTTCAGATGCTTTCAAAAACTAGATTTATTTTCAACCATTATTTCATTTTAAAATACTGTTTTACCCTACCTTTAGTATTCAAGTAATACTTTCCGCTCCTTTATTCACACTTATGTGTGTGTTTGTGTGTGTGTATGGTAAATGAAAGACAGAATATGGGAGATACAAGAATTTTTATTAATCACTACTACTGTTTCAATACATCTAGTATTGATCTCTAATGGGTGGGTTACTTAACAACAGGTTCAGGAGCATCCGATTGTGCAGATGTATCTCTTCACATGATAGATAGATATAACTTGTTAAAATAGCAGTTCCACAATGCATCTTCTCATTTCATTTGCTGGATCTAGCAAACATACACATCTGAATACCAGTGAAGGAGATGTAAATCACAATGAAAAGCACTAAATATGGTCAAATTGTGACAGTAGAAATGATTGTGATATAGCTAATACGGTAACAACATCGCAAAATGAAGTCAGAACTGCCATATATACAAATAAATATAATAAATGCTCAAGCAGAGAAAAATCAAAATGCCCATTGATGAACCTCTGTATGAGTACAAATCTTGTATATAAATGTACCGTGCACAGAAGGGGAGGGCCATATGTTTACATTGGGCAAACTGTTGATTTATTTAAGAATTGTTATCGCAACCATGTCACCAGCTTCAAGAGTATCAATAAGAGACATTCAACATGTTTTACTGATTTTGTGTGGGGACTGAAGATGAAATTAAGTATAACATAATTTGGTCCATAGTAAGCATGCAAAACCATATAATATCATTTCCAGGAGATGTTGACTCAGCTCTGAGGAATCTCTGTCTTTCTGTGGATCACTGAGAAGATCATTAATAGAATTTCTGAAACTCTCTCAAGATACCTACATGCATATAAATGTACTTTCACACTGCTGTGGGAATGAATTTGAGTAACTGTTAACATAATTTACTGCAAGGTATGGATGAATTAAGTTTAGCTTTAACCTCCCCATTCTTATAAACGCCAAGCAGCTATTTAACTTGCTGTGTGAACGTGTGTGCACCAAACCACACGTGTGTGTCTATGCTCGCATCTTCGTGGATGCTTGTATGAGTGAGTGTACATGCACCATGCAGCTTGTGCAAGGGCGTTTAAACATCCATATCCGTTAACGGTTATTTTTGATACGTTTCTTGCTGTATTGCATGTTTGTTTCTTTTTTGCATCTGTTATTTTATTATCGATCTATACAAACGAAGATATATCCTTTAATTTGCTGCTTTTCATCATCATCATCATCATCATTTAGCGTCCGTTTTCCATGCTAGCATGGGTTGGACGGTTCAACTGGGGTCTGGGGAGCCTGAAGGCTGCACCAGGCCAGTCAGATCTGGCAGTGTTTCTACAGCTGGATGCCCTTCCTAACGCCAACCACTCCGAGAGTGTAGTGGGTGATTTTATGTGCCACCGACACAGGTGCCAGACGAGGCTGGCGAACGGCCACGCTCGGATGGTGTTTTTATGTGCCACCGACACAGGTGCCAGACGAGGCTGGCAGACGGCCACGCTCGGATGGTGTTTTTATGTGCCACCGACACAGGTGCCAGATGAGGCTGGCGGACGGCCACGATCGGATGGTGTTTGTTACGTCCCCAAAGCACGGAGGCCAGTCTATGCGGTACTGGCTACGGCCACGTTCGGATGATTTTCTTGTGTGCCACCGGCACTGGTACCACAAAGATACAAATTCCATTTATGTTCATCTATTTTGATTTGTTTTGATTTGATTTGATTTGATTTGATTTCACTTGCCTCAACAGGTCTTCACAAGTGTCACAAGAAGGAAGGTATGCATAGGTGGACTGTCTACGTCGCCGGGTCTTCGGATGGTGTCTTTATGTGCCACCGACACAGGTGCCAGATGTGGCTGGCGAACGGCCACGATCGGATGGTTTTCTTGTGTGCCACCGGTACTGGAACCACAAAGATACAATTCCATTGATGTTCATCTATTTTGATTTGGTTTGATTTCACTTGCCTCAACAGGTCTTCACAAGTGTCACGCGTGTCACACACTTGCCTCAACAGGTCTCCACAAGTGTCACACACTTGCCTCTGCCTCAACAGGTCTTCACAAGTGTCACACACTGCCTCTGCCTCAACAGGTCTTCACAAGTGTCATAAGAGGGAAGGTATGCACGGGTGGACTGACTACGTCGCCGGGTCTTTGATGGTGTTTTTATGTGCCAACCGACACAGGTGCCAGGTGAGGCTGGCAACGGCGGCCACGATCAGATGGTGTTTGTTGTGCCCACAGCACGGAGGCCAGTCGACGGCCACGTTCGGATGGTTTTCTTGTGTGCCACCGTACTGGAACCACAAAGATACAAATTCCATTGATATTCATCTATTTTGATTTGGTTTATTTTCACTTGCCTCAACAGGTCTTCACAAGGGTCACACACTTGCCTCAACGGTCTCCACAAGTGTCACACACTTGCCTCTCTCCTCAACAGGTCTTCACAAGTGTACACACTTGCCTCAACAGTCTTCACAAGTGTCATAAGAGGGAAGGTATGCACAGGTCGACTGACTACGTCGCCGGGTCTTCGGATGGTGTCTTTATGTGCCACCGGCACAGGTGCCAGATGAGGCTGGCGAACGGCCACGATCGGATGGTGTGTGTTGTGCCCACAGCACGGAGGCCAGTCGATGCGGTACTGGTTACGGCCACGTTTGGGTGGTTTTCTGTGTGCCACCGGCACTGGTACCACAAAGAATACAATTCCACTGATGTTCATCTATTTTGATTTGTTTTGATTTGATTTGATTTCACTTGCCTCAACAGGCTTCATAAGTGTCACAAGAAGGAAGGTAGGCACAGGACTGACTACGTCCCCGGTCGGGGCCACGGTTATGGCCTGACTAGTCTTGCCGGGTCTTCTCATGCACAGCATACTTCCATAGGTCTCGGTCTCTAGACATTTCCTTAGTGAGACCTAAAGTTCGAAGGTCGTGCTTCACCACCTCGTCCCAGGTTTTCCTGGGTCTACTACCTCTTCCACAGGTTCCCTCCACTGCTAGGGTGTAGCACTTTTGCACACAACTATCTTCAGCCTTTCTTGTCACATGACCATACCAGCGCAGCCGTCTCTCTTGCACGCCACAACTGACGCTTCTTAGGTTCAACAACTTTTCTCTCAAGACTTACACTCTGACGATTATGAACACTGACATTACACATCCATCGGAGCATACTGGCTTCATTTCTTGCGAGCTTACGCATATCCTCAGCAGTCACGGCCCATGTTTCACTACCATGTAGCATGGCTGTACGTACACATGCATCATACAGTCTGCCTTTTACTCTGAGCGAGAGGCCTTTTGTCACCATCAGCAGGGTAAGAGCTCTCTAAACTTTGCCCAGGCTATTCTTACTCTAGCAGTTACACTTTCAGCACACCACCCCCCCGCTACTGACTTGGTCTCCTAGGTAGCGGAAGCTATCAACTACTTCTAGTTTGTCTCCCTGGAACGTGGCAGAAGTTGGTCTCTGCATATTTCCAGTGTTTATTGCTCCTGAGCATTTGCCACAGACAAAAACTATTTTCCTAGTTAGCCTTCCTTTGACATTGCTGCACCTCTTATGTGTCCATAGCTTACACTTGGTGCATCTTATAGAGTTTCTACCTACACCTTTTTACAGATCGAGCAGGGCCATCTACCTGAAGGCGTTGTGATTGATCTACCTTCCTACTTATTAGAACTTTGGTTTTGGCTAGGTTGATTCTAAGGCCTTCGATTCTAATCCTTGTTTCCACACCTGAAACTTCTCCTCCAGTTCTGATAGTGACTCAGCAATTAGAGCAAGGTCATCAGCATAGAGGGCTCCCAGGGGCAACCTGTCTTGAATTCCTCCGTTATTGCCTGGGGACTATGATAAATAGGAGGGGACTGAGGACTGAACCTTGGTGGACCCCAACCTCTACCCGGAATTCTTCACTGTACTCGTTGCCAATATCTTTTCTTTACATGAAATGAGAAGATACATTGCAGAACTGCTATTTTAATGAGATATCTATTTATCACTTGAAGAGACACATCTACACCGTCAGATGCTTTTGAACCAGTTGTTAAGAATCCTACTCATGAGGAATCAATGGTAGAGGTGTCGAAACAATTGCAGTGATTAATAAAAATTCTCATATCTTCCATCTACATAACAAACACTGAAAGTGACCATGCTTTACCAGAAAGCTACCAGGTATAAACATTTATTTTATTATCTAATATATATATATATATATAGTACAAAGTAAGATAGGGGTTATGAGGGTAACCCACTATGGGATATCAGTTATCCTATATACTGCTGGGGAAGCACCTAAATACTAAATACATAAATGCTTATAATTGCAATGCAATTAATTCATTTATTGTATTGGATGGGTGAAGGTAAAGGAATATTTTACCATAAATTCATAATACAAATAAGAAAATGGAGGAACAAATTCATTCCGATCATCAACTTACAGATATTACCATTTCATATTATTTATTAACTATATAAATAGGAACATCCAAATCGAACAAAACAATATACATTATATAATTATATATATATATATATATATATATATATGCACACATATAAACCTCTAAATTACAGAACAGAGCTAATGCACCACAACTTCTTTACGATTATAATAGGAAATCTCCAAATGAGATAAAGTAAAACACTTACAGTTTTGTTCCGTAACCGCATTATGTCAGAAACAGAACCAGCACCACAATATTCCATGACAATCTGCAAAAAATAATTCACTTAAATACTATCTTGCTTAAGTAAAATAGTAATATATTTCATAAAATAATAAATAAATAAATGCACCCTTTTTAAAGCCTAGTCAGGCTAATGGAGCCCGGTTTCCCAGTTTCTATGGCATATGTGTTCCCCAGCTGGATGGGACGCCAGTCCATCACAGCGTTACTCATTTTTGCCAGCTGAGTGGACTGGAGCAATGTGAAATGAAGTGTTTTGCTCAAGGACACAACACGTTGCCCAGTCCAGGAATCAAAACCACAATCTTACGATCACAATGCTGACACCCTAACCACTAAGACACGTACCTCCACCATATATTTCATTCGGCCAATCAAACTGATACTGAAATAGGGAGAATATGTAGATACTTTATAAGTAAATATCTCTGCATAGTTCACTTTTGTATCATGAATATATTGGCAGAAAAATAGTAATCAGGGATTCTGAGAAAGTTCCTAACCTTCTATAAAATGAGTGATTTATCTCTTATCTGCACACTGAAGAAATGGGCAGTGGTCTTAGGAAGCCCTGTATTTAATAAGTTTAACTGTAAGCATAAAATTCTTCAATTTTTTTTGTCATGGCTCCACCTACTAAGAAGCAGTTGCACCAATTTCTGCTTCATCTAACTGCAATATACAAGAACCACATGACATAACATAGACAACCGTGTGGTTTTGAATTTACTCTGGATCTTCTCTCTTCAGGTTTTAACTGCTAAGAATTCTTTCACTACCATAAAATGGAGTAGAAATACACATCAGTTTGAGTACCTCTAAGCTCAAATATTTTCCACCCATGAGTAACTATTTCAATGTCTGTCAAATTACCTTTTGTTTAGTAGGTAATTTCAGTTAAATAGATGAACACAAAAAGGATCTTTTCGGTTTGAATAGCAGTTTTTAACATAATTTCTAGGTAACTAAAAAATTTTAAACTTCGTATAGTGGTAGAATGTGTTTATAAAACATCTTTTTCTCTTGGCTTTGAGAAAATTCTGTAGTTTGTAACATATTTTGTCTAATTTCTCGCATTTCGGCAATTTTAACCAATCAATTACGTCCAATGAGGTAAACAACATTCTGTGCCGTATGAACAAGTCCCTCGTTTAAGAAACAGATTGGGTTTATTTACATTTGTGAAGAAAAAAAGATACCCTTCCCCCACCCCTAACCAACCCTAAATCTAAAATAGATTGAAATGCAATAGATCGATTCTAGGATCATAATTATGGGTGACAATTTCATATGACACTGCTAGAAAAAACTGCCATTTTCTCTAGCGGTGTCATATGAAATCGTCACCCATAATTATGACCCTAGTATCGATCTATTGCATTTCAATCTATTTTAGATTTACGGTTAGTTAGGGTTAGGGGTGGGGGAAGGGTATCTTTTTTTCTTCACAAATGTAAATAAACCCAATCTGTTTCTTAAACGAGGGACATATTCATACAGCACAGAATGCTTTCACCTCACTAGACTGTCATTGATTGGTTAAAATTGCTGAAATGCAAGAAATTAAAGACGAAATATGTTATAATCTATAGAATTTTCTCAATAAAGCCAAGAGAAAATGATGTTTTATAAACACATTCTACCAGTATATGAAGTTTAACATTTTTTAGTTACCTAGAAATTATGTTAAAAACTGCCGTTCAAACCGAAAAGATCCCACAAAAATATGCTGAAGCACAGAAAAAAAACAAATCTTTTTTAAAATTGAAAAAAAAAAAAAAAAAAAAAAAAAAAGTCTTGTTCATCAAAAGATTCAAGATATCATTTTCCAGTGATTCTTCTGCAAGACTAACTATAAATGATATCTTTTATCTTTATAACAATTCGAAAAGAAAATAAAGAGAAAAAAAAAGGTCTGGTAAAGTTTCTTTTCTCTTAAATAAAATAAAGGGAAATACAAACCAGAAGATCTGTGTTCTTGAAGTAGCTACCATAATACTTCACAATGAATTGACTATCACACTGTTGCATTATGGATATCTCTTTTATAATTTCTTGGAGGTCTGTGTCCACAGGTACTTTTTTAATGGCCAATACAGACCCAGATTCCTTGTGTAAAGCCTTGTACACACTGCCATAGGACCTGCACAAAATACATATTTTTGCAACTTTCATTTGTCAAAATGTTTATATACATCTTTGATAATATCAAATAAAACACAATGTAAAACAGACAAAAATTGTCAATATTTTTCAATATTTTTCGATTCTTGCTCATTCGAGCACTCACTTTCTCACGCCCTCCATCCATCCTATTTATTTACTACCCAAAAGGGGCTAAACACAGAGGGGACAAACAAGGACAGACAAACGGATTAAGTCGATTACATCGACCCCAGTGCGTAACTGGTGCTTAATTTATCGACCCCGAAAGGATGAAAGGCAAAGTCGACCTCGGCGGAATTTGAACTCAGAACGTAACGGCAGACGAAATACCGCTAAGCATTTCGTCCGGCGTGCTAACGTTTCTGCCAGCTCGCCGCCTTCCGTCAGTTGGTTGGCCACCCGCCACCAACTGCCATGTTATAATTATATTAACGATTATAATGAGGTTCACATAAGTACATGCATACACGTATACAGTAAGCTGGCAGGCACACACACTCAAAAATATGGATTCAGAGAGGAGAAACCTCTACACACAGAACAGGTGTACGGCTAGCAACGGAGAAAGTCATGTACATTTATAATGAAATGATGATGGGGTGGGGTGGGGTATACTGTTTTTGTAAGTGGATACTTTTAATTTTAACATATGTTAATGGAGATAAGACTATCATTCTGGCTGGTAAATAGCCCTGCTCAATATGCAGAAAAGGAGTGGGACGTAATTCCATTTGTTGCACCAAGCATAAGCTGATGCATAAGAGATGCAGTGGAATCATAGGTAGGTTAACAGATAGGGTCACTTTCGTGTGTGGCAAATGCACAGGAACAATAAGAGCGTGAGAGACTTAAACTCTCACAAATGCACAGGAGGCTCTCCTGAGATAGTAGATAGTTTCTGCTATTTAAGTGACCAAATTAGCAATGGTAGCGGATGTTCTGAAAGTGTTGTTTTTAAAATAAGAATAGGATGGAGGAAGTTCAGAAACTACTACCTTTGTTTGCAGCAAAAGGACTCTCTCTCAGAGTGAAAGAGTAAATTGTATAATGCTTGTGTGAGAACAGCTATGTTACATTGTAGTGAGACATGGGTTATGACTGTGGAGGAAATGAGTAGACAGGAATGAAGGTAGTATGCTCCGTTGGATTTGTAACATCAGTGTGCATGACCAACAAAGCACAACTATGTTGAGAGAAAAGCTAGGCATAAGAGGGATTAAATGTGGTATGCAGGTGAGGAGAATGCATTGGTTTGGACATGTGATGCGTATGAGTGAAGACAGCTGTATGCAGGTGCTTGTCACTCAAAGTGACACCTGTGGAAGAGGGAGACTCAGGGAGTTCCGTAGTGGGGATACAAATCTTGAAGATGAAAGTGGCAGAAGTCATCCATCTGCAATTGGCAACCAACATCTGAAAACACTAGTTGAACAAAACCCATGTCAGAGTCTTCAGAGAAATGTCTCAGCATTTCTACAATATTGGATCATCTCAAGAAAATTGGCAAGGTGAAAAAAATAAACAGGTTCCACATGAACTCTGTAAAAGTCAAAGAGCTTGACATTTTGAAGTATATCCAATGATCCATTTCTTGATGGAATAGTGACTTGTGATGGAAAACGGATCATCATCATCATCATTGTTTAACGTCCGCTTTCCATGCTCGCATGGGTTGGACGGTTCAACTGGGGTCTGGGAAGCTCGAAGGCTGCACCAGGCCCAGTCAGATCTGGCAGTGTTTCTACAGCTGGATGCTCTTCCTAATGCCAACCACTCCGTGAGTGTAGTGGGTGCCTTTTATGTGCCACCAGCACGGAGGCCAGGCGATGCGGTGCTGGCTACGGCCACATTCGAATGGTTCTCTTATGTGCCACCGGCGCTGGTATCACAACTACAAATTCCATCATGACAATCATAAACAATTGCCTCAATGGCTTGATCATGATGAAACACTTTCCCAAACTGAAATTGTATGAACAGAAGATTATGGAAATCGTCTGGTTTGCTATTGGTATTGTCCATTACAGCTTTCTGGAATCTAACCAGAGAATCACTGTGGGAATTTACTGGCAGCAGCTGGATGAAATGCAGGTTCAGTTAAGCAAAATGCATCTGGCACTGGCTAAACGATGAGGTCCAATTCTGCATCATGACAATGCTTGGCCATATATTGCCAGGATGATACAGCAGAAGATCACTGACTTAGGATGTGAGACTTTGCCACATCCTCCATATTTTCCTGATCTCTCACCCACTGACTACCATTTTTTCAAGCATATGGACACTTCTTTAAACTAAAAAACATTCCATCCCAAAGGAGAACTAGAAAGTGCATTTAAAGATTTCCTGGCATCAAAACCTTCAGAGTTTTATCATACAAGCATAAATAACCTTGTTATTCGATAGTAGAAATACACAGATGTTCAGGGATCATAGTTTGACTGATTAAAAACATTGTTTAAATTCATTAATTCAGAAATAAAAGTATATTCCAAAATCAGACATTATTTCCCAAACAACCTGATATTACCGATTGACAGTTAACTTACTTGTAACGACCCACTCAATAAACTGTTCAGCCTTTAAAATCTAATTATCTTGTGCAAAAATAAGTATCTCTTGCTAGGTTTTATCCAAAGATGCATTATATTTTCCATTTTGGGGATAAAAGCAGTCTATCCTAATCCTATTAGTTATCTTTGATAGAAGAACATATGTTAAACAGAATAAGAAATTATTGAAGACTAGCACTATGACCCGGTGTTGCCGGATCATAGTGCTAGTGCATGCATATACAGCTGCGTGCATGCGCACATACACGCGAGTACTGTCCAAATCTCCGACCAATCACATACAGCTAGCTGGCATTCAATTGGTGTATCAAGTTTCAGGCATTTTGATAAAAAATTCACAAAAAAGTCACTTCTATTGATTTTTTAATGGCTTTACGGGGTGACTGGGGAAATGTAAAGATGTGCACGACCACCCTTGGACGGTTTTGAATGACCATAGAAAGTGCAAGCCCTCTCACTGAAAAATTGTGGCTTTATATAAATGACACACACACAGACAGACATTTTGCCGTTTATATATAGAGAGATATATTAGCTTTGAATAGACTGCATAACAATGAACAGAAAGGAAAAATATCTGTAGCTGGTACTTACCCTCGTCCAATTTTACAAATAATATCAAACACTTCATCAGGCTGGCGTGCTAAACATTCATCACTCAGTTTGAGCTCACTGAAAACAAATAATAAAAGGATCAATATCCAACAATATGTGAAATGATAAAATGATTAACAAACAATAAGTATTTAAAAGAAAGTAAATTGATATGTAGGTGCTTTCATCACAACTGAA
Organism: Octopus sinensis; assembly: GCF_006345805.1. Taxonomy (NCBI): domain Eukaryota; kingdom Metazoa; phylum Mollusca; class Cephalopoda; order Octopoda; family Octopodidae; genus Octopus; species Octopus sinensis. The sequence continues at coordinate 157,494,385 of NC_042999.1, forward strand.
ACTTAAAATTAGAAATAAAAGTTACATAACCATATCGTGCTTATGAGGTGTTTGGCGGGCAATTTAACTGGCCTTGTACATACATGCATATATATGTATGTATGGACGTTCGTATAACGTTTGTTCTGCATATATATATATTTGTATTTATGTGCTTTGATATATTCAACCGATGACGGCAAAGCTTATTAGAAGCAAAGCTAGAAATCCTGGATCTTGAATTATTCAGTAATATTTTTGCTAGTCTATTTTGTCCCTCTGTCTTATCTCATGGTGCGATATGAACATTTAACATGGTTTTTAGAGTCAGGGATTTGACTGCTATTTCGGCATGGTGGTGTCTCTCAGACACCCTTATTTTTAGTTATAACTAGTATAAGAATATTTATTATTGGGGCTTATTTCACTATATTATGTCTTTGCAAAGAAGCATAACGCCTTTGACTACTTACTATTTTTTTTTCTTCTTCATCAAATGAAGAGATAATGTTTATCATATTTTCATCATGTAGAATAAAACTGAAGGAAAAAGCATGTTTATATCATGGCCTACAGCTGCAATTTTTAAGTCAAGGAAAGAAATTTACAATATCATTAGTTGTTGTTTAGGCCCAGGTTAGCCCTGTTTTATTCTAATACCAATTGAATAACCCATCATTGCCAGGCAATTTTTACGATAGTATATCTTATATAAATTTTTGTTTATTCCATGTCAGATCATGCCTTCACCAGCAGATAGGCCTCTTGATAAGGACAGATTTGTGCAATTTTTCACAAAAATACTTCGTTAAGGATTTTTTTCTTTTTTTTAAAATTATTTACATGTCTATTCAACCATTTCACATAACTTTATTCATTAGAACTTATTAAAACTTCAGAAGTTCTTATAACTTAGCTTGTTGTTATGCTTTGCTTTCGTTTGTTTAATAACAATTCCTCCTCCTAATGATTTTGCTTTCATTTTATGATAGACAACTATCACGCAGAAAATGCCAGCTTCCAAATCCTATTTTCTGATTAGGTAAAATTGATTAAACTTTAAACCTCAGTAACATTTTTCTGCAATTTTTCTGGAACAAGTAAATAACAAAATCAGATTTAACATAGAAAATTATTTCAATATACCAAATTTGAAAATTTTAATGTAATTCTAAAATCTCTCAATATGTAACAGCAACAGAGAAAACCCTACAAAAGTAGAGAGACAGACAGTTATAGGACACTGGCAGAGCCACCAGGCGTTGCCTGGGAATTAAATTTTTCCTTAGGTAATGGAAGAAAAAAGCAAAATATGTTATAGAGAAATTTGTTATTCTAAATTCAATTTATTCTTTAATTGAGTAATCAATTTTGAATTCATAATAACAATAATAATAAATTTACCACTTTTATGAAAGGAGATAAATTCTATCACATATGTTTAAGGAAATTATGTAAGAGCATCTGGGTAAACAACATTCTTTGTTTTCTGGTTTGGAGCATAGACAAATAAGTCTTGCAAATTACCTACTCTGGAGCAACCAACTAAGAAAGCAAGCCAGTAGATTTCAAAGACTGACCATGAGCTTTGTTAATAGACATTGCAAAGCAAAGTCACACTGGGAATTGCATTCATTTGAACACAAAATGCATGTCTATTGGTTTGATTGGATTTCTTGGAACGAAAACCTCTTCCCCAGAGACACATCTGGTGATGATGGTAGCTTCTGTCACATTAAGTGATAATGTCTTGACAATCAACCTTGTCCCATCGTATAATTTAGGAGAATTTAAATTTCTTAGAAGCATTACTGGGACTCCTACCTTCAGAAAAAGTTTATGTGGAGGAATTCCGGGTGGCTTAAGAAAATTAAAAAACTCTGTTGACTAATGGACGGCTTGATTTTCATCATGGACTGAATCAACTGATTTGCACTTCTTAATGACTGTTGGAATCTTATTCATTAATTCATGGTTAATTCTTGCTACTGTCTCATTTTTTGGAGTAAGAATTGTCCTTTCACAAAACCATTTATGTGAATTATAATTATTACTTAAGTCTGGCAATACCCTGTCCTTCAATTCAGTTGGGGAATTCACCATGATAAAAATATGACCCAAACTAATATCACCATTCCCATCAAATGGTAGTTACCCATTTCCTAATTGGAGGAGCCAGGTTGAAAACTATTTTGCACTTTAGTATTGAAGGAGAATTTCTGTACTTTATTCCATAGGTGTGAAGACTTAATGCATGCTTTTATTTGATCAGATCTTGTTCGTCTCAGAATGACTAAAAATGTCTGTCTGAAGTCTCCTGATAAAACTAATGTAACTCCTCCCATAGATTTATTGTTGCCTCTGATGTCCTGTAAGGTCTTACCAAGAGCTTCTATTGCACCTCTATGTGACATGGTGCATTCAACCCAAATGATAAGGTGGCATTGGCACAACACTTCTGCTGAGCCTGAATCTTTGCTTATGTTACAAATTGGACTGTCACTTGTGACTAGGTTTAGTGATTATTTAAAAGCAGAATGAACTGTTTGTCCTCCTGGGAGAACGGTGACAGCAAAGCCAGACAATGGTACAGCAGCTGCAATTTTTTTTTGTGTTACCTTACTTTGGAGAGAAACAATGTTACAAATGTTTTACCTGTGTCACCAGGTAAAATCTGATGATTGTGGAATTCCACGCGCGCACACACACACATAGAGTATCAAACAGATGAATTGGATGTGTGTGAGAGAGAGAGAGTGGGTGAAGGGGTGTGTTGTTATGTATTTGTACATACATAAATACATATGCATACATCTTTCTTATATGTATGTGTGTGAGAGAAAGAGAGAGAGTGCCATTTGGACATCACTCTCTCTCTCTCTCTCTCTCAAACACACACACATACATACATAAAATATGTATGTACAAATACATAACAACACACCCCTTCACTCACACTCACACACACCATAAATAAATGTATACAAACGCACATACAAAAACACTTGTGCATTGGTGACTCATTAAAAATAAATAGAGCTGAACATGGCATGAAAAAGAAAATAAAAAAATGTTTATGTAAATTAACAAAGGGTGCAAGTTCCAGTTAAATAATGCACATATGTTTTGAATGCCCCATGTTGAATCGCAAAATTTTAATGTGATATTTGTGTGTGTGTGTGTGTGTGTGTGTGTGTGAGAGAGAAAATATTGCAAACAGTGAATGAGATGGACACGGAATGAAAAAATCGCATAAATAGAAGCATAAATTGAAAACTACCTTGTACTGAATATTTAAATTTGTGAACTTAGTAAATAATCGTTTCAGTAGTTTATCGTAGGTGTTTAGAAATAGCGAATTAAATCATCATCATCATTTAGCGGATGATACACAATACACCGGAAAATATAAGACTAAATAATTGTACATACTATACAAAGCAGGTTCACACATCTACATACAAATATTTGCATGTATAGATCCAAGATAAGTCAATTTTGATTGTACATACTGTACCAAGCATTTTCACTCTTCTACATACAAATACCTGCATGTATAGATGAAAGATATGGCAGTTTTAAATTCGCTCATGACAATCACCGTGTATCATCATCATCATTTAGCGTCCGCTTTCCATGCTAGCATGGGTTGGATGGTTCAACTGGGGTCTGTGAAGCCAGAAGGCTGCATCAGGCCCAGTCTGATCTGGCAGTGTTTCTACGGCTGGATGCCCTTCCTAACGCCAACCACTCCGTGAGTGTAGTGGGTGCTTTTTACGTGCCACTCGCACAGGTGCCAGACGGAGCTGGCAAACGGCCACGGACGGATGGTGCTTTTTACGTGCCACCGGCATGGGGGCCAGGTGAGGCTGGCAAACGGCCACGATCGGATGGTGCTTTTTACGTGCCACGCGAGGCTGGCAACGGCCACGAATGGATGGTGCCTTTTACGTGCCACCGGCACGGAGGCTTGAAATGAAAACATTAAAATTAGGCAGGGACAGACTTCGCAGTTTTTATGCCAATAGCAGAAGTTGACATTGAGAAACCTTTTTACAGAAGTGAATCTAATCTAATAATATTCCAAGGTATATTTGTTGAGATTTTCATTAAGAAATATCCATTTTCTTGAAAGTTAAAGATAAATTGAAGTAGACGCCAGTGAATCTTCAGAAATTAAGCACCCCCTCCTAAAACACTTACGTAAGTGGGTAAATATGTGTATATTTATGTGGAGACTTTAGTAGGTTTTTGAATGTAAAGGCACTTCAAGCATGCTGGGGATAGACTATTCTTGCCCTTGTCTTCTTAATATAATTATATACATATATATTTTATTATTAATTTAATATCTAAATTGACTGTAAATTTTCATAGCTTGCTGACTACCTGATAAAATTCATTCACATGATTTTATCCTCATATTCTATTATGAATTAATACCCTCTCTCTCTTTCGGAGAGGCACTGAGCAGCTATACGCACACATACACACACGGCAGTAGCTCCCGCCTACCGAATTCAATCACAAAGCTTCGGTCGACTCGGGGCTATAGTGGAAGACACCTACCCAAAGTGCCACACAGTGGGACTGAACCCGAAACCATGTAGCTAGGAAGCAAGCTCCCTAAATTATTTTTACTCCTGACCAGAATAACATTTACTGTGTGGCTATTCTTGTATTATACACGTTGATTGTCATGACGAGATTTGAAATTGACTTATCTTGGATCTAAACGTGCAAATATTTGTATGTGAGTAAATATGAAAATGCTTTGTATGTTATGTATGAGTATTTGGACATATATTTGCCCATATATTATGTTCACGACACAAGAAATGCTATTTTTGGCCTTACTCCAGAAATTGGAACAAATTCAGTTAACATGAAGTCTTTTTAATATTCCTTCACAGGCCCAGTTCAACCATGTGTATATTTATGAGGAGATTTTCATAGTTTTTTTATGGTATTGGCACTTCAATAAATATTGGACTCATTTTTCCCCGTGTATTGTGTTGACGAAGCAAAAAAGCATATTTTTGTCTGTAATACTGAAAGTGGGACCAATTCACAGCTAATAGGAGGCAGAAATGTTAGCAAGCCAGGCGAAATTCTTATTGCTATTTCGTCTGTCTTTATGTTCTGAGTTCAAATTCTGTCGAGGTTGACTTTGCCTTTCATCCTTTCAGAGTCAATAAATTGAGTACCATTCACATACTGGGGTCGATCTAATCGACTGGCACCCCCACCCCACCCAGTTTTGGGCCTTGTGCCTAGAGTAGAAAAGAATATACATTCACTAGCCCACTTTCAGACATGTTTAAATTTATGTGGATATTTTCATCGTTTTTGAAGGTATCGGCACTTCAAGCATGCTGGAGATAGGTCACTGTTACCATTGCTCCCTTAATCTCTATATCTATAAACGGCAAAATGTCTGTGTATCTGTGAGTCCTTCATACAAATCTACAGTTTTTCACATAAAAGGCTCGCATTTTCTATGGGCTTTCAGAACTGTCTGTGGGTGATCGTGAAGCTCTTTTCATTCCCCCAGTCACTCCAGAAAGCCATTAAAAAAAAAAAAAAAATCGATAAACCCTTATACCCATAAGTTATGGGCATATCCATTCAAAATCGCTAAAACATAGAAATTTGTAAGCAGTGCATGCGTACAACTAGATACGCCAATAGACTGCCAGCTGTTTTTTGATTGGACGGAGATAATTTTACCCTTGACAGTTGAATGCATGTGTGCATTTGCAGACAGTCTGTATGGCTCAGTGCATTTTTGTGAAGACGTGTTATCATGTATTTTGGCTTTCAAACGTGCACACTTTTGTGATTTGAGAAACACAGGGAATAATTAACGAGTTAGATCAAGTGAATGACAAGAGAGCAGGATTTTCATGGAAGACCAAATATGCTTGATATGCTATCATTCCTTAAGTATGTCCTAAAAGAGTTGGATCCTATTCAATGAATCTATTTAGGAAGGGCTTTGCTTTTACCCCTTCTGTAAGGTTAGTCTAGGTTTTAGTTGAAGGCTTAGTTGTGTTCCAAACCTAACCTCCTCTGTTTCAGTGGATCGAGAGCCCAATTAGCCTTCCAGTGAAAGGCATACCTATTATTTATACCTTAGTTAACCTTGATGTCTTACGTGCTTCTATGCGTCATGAACTTATAACTATTCATCTTACTGCGTTACTTGCTTCAATGCTTCATACTCATAAAATCACTTTGAATGCGGTTTTTTGTGCTCTAATTGCTCTGCCTTTTTGCCGGAATCAGCTCTTTTCTTCCCACCTTTGCTATTCACTCATAGGACAGGGAGGTTAGGTGAGGAGGGGATGTTAAAGTGCTAGTATAATTATATACATATGTATATTATTGCATGTGCAACTTGATCACATCTGCCAGTCAAACTCTCAACCCAACCATTCCCGTCGCGACACTGATTGCACAGAACCGGGTTGGGTGTGAAACCAAAACTCAACAAACGAGATTTATGTGTATTTTCAAAATCATGCTATTTTGCAGCCAAATTTGAGTTTTACGCTTTCTTCTGCCTCCTTTTTTGTCCGAGTAATGGCATGTGCACGGTCCCGCTAATTTTCCAAGATTATGCCGTTCCAGGTGTGAAAACCGAAGTCCAATGAATATTAATTACTCTCATAAAAAGCTCCAACTAGCTCATAAACAACAAAACTGGCCCAGGCTGAAATGTGATAAGAAACTTAGCTCTTGATTTAATGAGAAATTTTTACTGCGACCCGGCAACATTATTTTATCATTATATTCTATTATGAATGAATAAAAGAAGAAATTGAAATAATTATTTTTACTCCTGACCGGATAGCATTTACTACTTGACTATTCTTATAATATACACGGTGATTGTCATGAGCGAATTTAAAACTGCCATATCTTTCATCTATACGTGCAGGTATTTGTATGTAGACGAGTGAAAATGCTTGGTACAGTATGTGCAATCATTTGGAATTATATATATTTCTTTACTGCGCAGAAGGGGCTAAACATAGAGAGGACAAACAAGGACAGACGAAGGGATTGAGTCGATTATATCGCCCCCCTCCCCCAGTGCGAAACTGGTACTTTATTTATCGACCCCGAAAGGATGAAAGGCAAAGTTGACCTCGGCGGAATTTGAACTCAGAACGTAACGACAGACGAAATACCGCTAAGCATTTCGTCCGACGCGCTTACGTGTCTGCCAGCTCGCTTCGTGTATTGTGTTGTGTTGATTAACGTGATAAGAATTAACGTGATGTCTTTTTAATATTCTTTCAATAGCCTGCTTTCAGCCATGTGTATATTTATCTAGAGTTTTTGGTAGTTTTTTTAAGGTATCTGCACTGCAAGCATGCTGGAGGTAGGTCGTTTTCACCCTTGCTCCCTTAATATAACTACATACTTATGTATATTATTAATAATTTAATGTATAAATTGCCTATAAATTTTTATAGCTTGCTAAACTACCTGATAAAAATCATTAATGTGATTTTTATCCTTAAATTCTATTTTAAATTAATAAATAAAATAAAATAAAATAATTTGATTATTTTTACTCCCTGCCTGAATAGTAATTACTGCTTAGCTATTCTTATAATATACAAGTTAGCTCTCATAAGGGGATTTAAAATTGACTTATCTTGGATCTATACATGCAAATATTTGTATGTAGACACGTGAACCTGCTATGTATAGTATGTACAATTATTTGGTCTTATATTTTCCCGTGAATTGTGTGGACGAAAGAAGAATGCATGTTTATAGAAAATTTTATTAAAAAGTATCCATTTTCTGGAAGTTATATTGGAACAAAGGAGGGCACCAATGTAGGTATACCTTAAATATTATATTTTGTGATGTTATTCTATGGACTTTTAACAATATGAAATGATTAATTAGTAAGTAAAAATATTTACTTACTAGTTATTGAGATAAGTGTTTATAATAGTGAAAAATCATGGGTAGGAGAGGTATTGGTGTCAAGAAGACCCAGAAGATGTCAGGTAACGCTAGTAAGTACTATGGATAGACCAGTGGTTTTCAACCAGGGTTCCGCCAGTACAGTCCAGGGGTTCTGCAAGAAGTTACAAAACTGCTAAAATCGGCAGTAATTTTTAAGTCTCCTGTGCAGATATGTGTGCATAAGACTATTAAATTATTGCACAGGGGTTCCTCGAACCAGTGGAATGTTTCCTTGGGGTTCCGCTCCAGCAAAAAGGTTGAAAAGCACTGGGATAGACCATGGTTAAGCTCCAGGTTTGATAATGATACGAGTGAGGAGTCCAAAGAGGGTCCTGTATTAGCATGCATATATATATAAATTGACAGAATGAGATAAAAAATCCAAGGCTGTGAATAGTTTTCAGAACATTTATAAAGAGAAAGTCTTAACAGCTGTTTCTGGGATATTTCATATATCCCTTTATCAGAGACGGTGCGAGAAAATGTTTGAGTATTAATTATTGCAGGTAATGTTAAAAATAACAACATAGATTTAACAGTTTTTTTTATTTTCACCATCAATTGTTATAAGACAATTTAAAATCTTTCCTACCATCAATTGTTAAAATCATGGCTTTCCTTGACAAAAATGCCATATTTTGCATAAAACATTTAGTTTTTCAAATGAACTCCATTTTGACACAAACTGTAAAACTAAAGCTTTCATATGCTATATACAATATAGTTGAGGTTTTTCTATACGATGCTCAAGTCCTTCCTACACATCTCACACAACCACTGCACTAACGATCTTAAGGGGTCTACCACAAATAATACTTCATTTACATGTTTACACATACCACAATAAAATAAATGAACATTTAATGAATAAAGTTATGAACTAATCTAACATATATCAGATTCTAGCCTTAGAAACATTGCCAGATCAGACTGGGCCTGGTGCAGCATTCTGGCTTCCCAGACCCCAGTTGGACCGTCCAACCCATGCTAGCATGGAAAGCGGACGCTAAACGATGATGATGATGATGAGACAGCAAACTAACCAATGTACATATTTATGTAAAGGAGTACTAGTTGCAAAACCCGGCAAAATAGGCTATTCCAACTGTCCCGGTATCGTAACCTATTCGAATACTCTTGTCTCCTGTTATTATACAAGTGATAGACATATCATTATATTATATTAAATTTATCAAAAAATCCTTAAAATATTTCTAAAATTCCATTAAAATCCTTTTTTATGTATTCGTTATTCCAAATTTCATTAAATATCATCTATGTCAAGAGTTTATACACAAAACTTTGCAAAATAAAATTTGGGGGATCATTAAATGAAATTTTCGTTAAACAAAATTTTCATTAAATAAGAATTTGACTGTATGTATGTGTGTGTGTATAGATTCAGATGAATATGGTAACTAAGTTGAGGCACCATAATTTAGTACGGTATTATCCATACAATTTCAAAATGAAGTAATTAAATCAAAATAAGCAACAAGGATATCCACAGGTAATGCAGTATGATCGTTTCATGCAACTCCATTTAATTGAAAAATGCAATCATTACATCAATTTATCTCTTTCTTAAATGGCTCTACCCTCCTGAACTTAGTATTTATAAGGACCCTTATATAAATAACCCTTCTAAACAAGTACCACTAAGAAACTATAAATATCATGTAGGGAGTAACAATAATAACTTCTTAAACCTATAATATAACCCTTAGTTTTTAAAAAAAGATTAGTGTAAAATAGGATTGTTCCAAAACTTAAATATTCCTTCACCTGATACCAGACATCAGTCTTTTATTGATATTAGCTAAATAAGTAAATATATAATTTTTAGTCTAATATATTTTGAATTATTATACTTTTCCTAAAGTCTTCTCTATTGGTGTTAGTAAGTGACATATACTTTACCATAGTATTAGTAATTAAGCTATTTTATTTCCTTTTCTATGGTGTCCTGCCCTACTTTGTTATTTTATTTTATTTCTTTATTATTTTAGAATTAGCCTTTATTTATTTAGGAAATTAATCTAATTTTAGTATCTCTATAAATTCATACTTAGCTTATATAAAACTATACTGGTATATTCACTACTTATAAAAAAAAACTGCTTAGATTATAATTTTATTAATATATGATTAGTATGTTCCTTTACCTCAATACTCCTTTATTAATACCAGTATATACCAATTAATCAATATTCGCAGGAGTGGCTGTGTGGTAAGTAGCTTGCTTACCAACCACATGGTTCCGGGTTCAGTCCCACTGCGTGGCATCTTGGGCAAGTGTCTTCTGCTATAGCCTCGGGCCGACCAATGCCTTGTGAGTGGATTTGGTAGACGGAAACTGAAAGAAGCCTGTCGTATATATGTATATATATATGTGTGTGTATGTTTGTGTGTCAGTGTTTGTCCCCCCCTAGCATTGCTTGACAACTGATGCTGGTGTGTTTACGTCCCCGTCACTTAGCGGTTCGGCAAAAGAGACTGATGGAATAAGTATTGGGCTTACAAAGAATAAGTCCCGGGGTCGATTTGCTCGACTAAAGGCTGTGCTCCAGCATGGCCACAGTCAAATGACTGAAACAAGTATAAAGAGTATACCATCTGATGAGTTAGTATTTAAGTGTACATTATGTATAAATATTAAACTATTTCTGGATAATTTCTTTTCCTCCCTCTATTGTGGTAAAAGTTTGGTGTATACTCAAAAGTATTCATGAATTTCTATCCGTTTGTTACAATATTCTTCTTAATAATCTCTTGAATAACCCTAAACTTTAACTGTATACAATATAGCAACATTTAACTATAAAAATACATGACTTCTCCTGTTTCATTATCAATGGTCTGCTAGTGGGCAACCCTCTTAATTGTCAGCTAACATCTTGTTTTAAGTTTTCCTTTACCAAATCTCATGATATTGCTTCTAATAAATCTTAATGTTTATGACAATACCAATTATGATGTCTGTCTGCTCCCTCAGCCCTACTCCTAACAGATACTACCCTCTGTTCTCTCAGCCTTAGCTATACAAGGATTTTGATAAACTAGTCTATAAATTAAAATTGACCCCATAAAAACAAGAAAATCTGTGACAGGCAGAGTCTGTAACAATGTATATCTTCTTGAAAAGCTCAGTAACTGCTATGCTGGAGTAAGAACAGCATGTTCTTTGTCTATTTCCTTAACTTCTTGGAGATTTTAGGTATAATTATACTGATGTGTCCATCTGTTCTAATTTAATTAAATTCTATGTTTTTGTGCAGCTGAAGATTGTTCTACATTTTAAATTGATGTAATGGTTGCATTGCTCAATTAAATGGAGTTGCATGAAACGATCGTACAGCATTACCTCTGGATATCCTTGTTGCTTATTTTGATTTTATATATATATATATGTATAAATATATATATATTATATATATATATATATATATATGTATAAATATATATATATATATATATATATATGTATAAATATATATATATATATATATATATATATGTATAAATATATATATATATATGTATAATATATATATATGTATAAATATATATATATATATATGTATAAATATATATATATATTATATATATGTATATGTATAAATATATATATATATATATATATGTATAAATATATATATATATATATATATATATATATATATATATTATATATATATATATATATATATATATATATATGTATGTATGTATAATATATATACATACACACATACATGTGCATGTATAAAACTAACCTGAATTTGTGTTCCTCATTACAGTTGTCTATTTTGTTGTCTCTGAAAAAGAAAATAAAAAAAGTTTTTTTTACAAGCAATAGATTTATTTAATGCAGAAACACACACATAATGATATTAATATCGTAATATAATGTTGAAGTTAGTAAGGAAATGGATGTTCAATTATTATTATTATTAGCCTGCACGTGTAAGCAAAAGCAGGGTATTATAATCTTTGTCTGTTTGTCTGTGTTTGTAGAGTTACTGGAAAACGGTTGAACAGGTTTTCACCACACTTGGTAGAAATACTCATTGGGTGAGTGGCTCAAAATGATGGGCATTTGGTTGGATTTTCTTAAAAAAAAAATCGAACTTAAAAATTTCCTGATAAGTGTGTATAGATCTTGATGCACCTATACGCGTAGATATGTGTGTGTACATACATACATACATAGATATATATATATATACAAACATATATATATATACGAACATATATATACAAACACACACATACAAATATATATACAAACATATACACACAAATATACATACAAATATATATATATATTCAAATATATATATACAAACATATATACAAATATATATATACAAACATATATATACAAACATATATTTACAAACATATATACAAACATGTATATACAAACATGTATATACAAACATATATATACAAACATATATATATACAAACATATATATACAAACATATATATACAAACATATATATATACAAGCATACATACATAGATACATACATAAATAAAAACATACATAGATATGCAACTGTGCGTGTACAGTGAGGGATTCGAGGGTTTTGTTTATTTACAATTTGATTTCTTAATTTCACTGGAGTATAAATACCTATAATGATGATACTTAAAAAAAACTTTTTTTAATCAAACTTACAAAAAAACCATAAGCAAGTGGTCATATTATCTTGTTCACTTTCTTTTTCATATGAATCAACCCTCATCTGCATGTGTATAGATCATGGTGTACCTATGCACAGATACACAGATATACGATTCTTTGTGTGAGTGTGTGTGCGCGCATGCATGTGTGTACAGTGATGGATTCGAGGATTTCATTTATTTACAGCTTGATTTCTTAATTTCCCCCAGAGTATAAATACCTGTAATGATGATACTTATAAAAAAAAAATTAATTCAGTTCAATTAAAATGCATGGGTAAGCAACGCATTGTAAGCCATACTATAATTTGCGAAATAATGCCTTTTTTTCCATTATTATTATTGTAAGGACTACTTTCTCTGTTAGTCTTCCAGTTATACCACTGCACCTCATATGTAAACTTAGCTTGCACTCGGTACACCTTAAACAACTTTTCTACATATCAAGCAGGGCCATCTCCATGAAGGGATCTATTTTCCTATTTATCAATAGTTTGGTCTTTGTTAAATTATTTCCAAAGCCCTTTGATTCCAGCTCTTGGCATCCATCCACATCACATGACCAAACCAGCACAATCTTCTCCCTTGCACACAGCAACCAATTACTCTTAACTTTTCTCTGTCAAATATGTACGTTTAAAGTTCTATATTTAAGAGATGAGGAATTATGTACATTACTCTTTACTCTTTTACTTGTTTCAGTCATTTGACTGCGGCCATGCTGGAGCACCGCTTTTAGTCGAGCAAATCGACCCCGGGACTTATTCCTTGTAAGCCCAGTACTTATTCCATCGGTCTCTTTTACCGAACCGCTAAGTGACGGGGACGTAAACACACCAGCATCGGTTGTCAAGCAATGCTAGGGGAACAAACACAGACACACAAACACACACATACATATATACGACAGGCTTCTTTCAGTTTCTGTCTACCAAATCCACTCACAAGGCATTGGTCAGCCCGGGGTTATAGCAGAAGACACTTGCCCAATATGCCACGCAGTGGGACTGAACCCGGAACCATGTGGTTGGTTAGCAAGCTACTTACCACACAGCCACTCCTGTGCCTTATTTATATTATTTACATTATTTATATTTGACGAATAATTGTCCTCATTTTGTTTGTTCTTAACACAACATTTCGGCTGATATACCCTCCAGCCTTCATCAGGTGTCTTAAGGAAATTTCGAACCCGGGTTCTCATTCCTAAGGTATTTTTTGCTGTTGCTGTAGTTATTATTATTATTCAGGCTACTGCCTGGAATCAGACTTGGAATCTTGGGGTTAGTAGCCCGTGCTCTTAACCACTACGCCATATGCACTTGGGTAATTGTGGAGTAAATAAGCCCTAAAATTCTCTCTATAATTATCCATGAGCATATGGCATAGTAGTTAAGAGCGCGGGCTACTAACCCCAAGATTCTGAGTTCAATTCTAAGCAGTGACTTGAATAATGATGATGATGATAATAATAATAATAGTAATAATAACAGCGAAAAATACCTTAGAAATGAGAACCCAGGTTCGAAATTTCCCCCAAGACACCTGGTGGGTATATCAGCTGAAACATTGTGTTAACAACAAACAATTTGAGGACAAATATCGTCAAATGTAAATAATGTAAATAATGCACACTTACATTACACATCCAGCGGAGCATACTGGCCTCCTTCCTTTCCAACCTTTGCATGTCCCCTGCATTTAGGGCTCATGTCTCACTACCATGTAGAATTGCTGTCTGTATACATACATCATACAATCTTCCTTTCACCCGGAGAGAGAAACTTTCCGTGGCCAACAGAGGTTTCCTCCATCCTATTCTTATTCTAGCTATCAAACTCTCCATGTATCCTCCCCACTCCTAATTTGGTTCCCTAGGCAACAGAAGTTATCTACTACCTCTAATGAGTCACCAGAATACTTGAGAAAATCAATTTCCCAAGTTCCTTAAGTTTTTATGGACCCTGTGCATTTTCCACATATGAACTATCTTCTTCGATAACCTTCCTATTAATACATGGCACCTCTTGTGTGTCCATAGCTTACACTGGGTACACTGTATGGAGTTCCTGCCAATACCTTTCCTACAAAACAAACGGGGCCACCTACCTGAGGTGGGTAGGGTCCAGTCAGTTTTTTTTTTTTGTTACTAGGACCTTAGTCTGTGCTAAGTTAATCTTAAGGCCCTTAAATTCCAGGTTTTGCTTCCACACCTGGAATTTCTCATCTAGCTCTGATATGGAATCTGCTATGAGGGAAAGATGATTAGCATATAGTAGGTCCCAGGGGCTGCATGTCTTGAATTTCTCTGTTATGGCCTGGAAGACAATGATGAAAAGGAAGGGACAAAGACCTGAGCCTTGATGAACCCCTACCTGTACACCAAATTCTTCACTGTACTTGTTAACTCTCACCTTACTAACAGCATCTTTGTACATGGCCTGTACAGCTTTCACCAGCCACACATCTATCCCTAGCCTCCTCAGAGCCCACCATATCACACAGCAGGGTACTCTATCAAAGGCTTTCCCTAGATCAACAAATGCCAGGTATAATGGTTTATTCTTAGCTAAGTACTTCTCTTGCAGTTGCCTGACTACGAAAATAGCATTGGTAGTGCTTATTCCCAGATAAAGCCAAACTGTATTTCATCTGGCCTAATTCTATTTATTAGGCTATAACTCTTTCTGTAATTTTCATCACTGGATCCAAGAGTTTGATGACTCTATAACTGCACGTACTTGAATTCAGACGTCTCAATGTGGCTTTAACAATTGGTGCGGGGGTATGGCACAACAAGTCTAGACAGGATTAAAAATTGGTAGAGTAACAGCCCAGAATATACTCCTGCCCAGACTATACCTGGGGCAAGACACAATGAAAATTTTAGGAAAATAAGAATAAGAAATAAGTAGAAATTTTACCGTTGAGTGTGTTAAGTTATAAGGCAGAAAAAGAAAATGACTTTCCTCAGATACAACTGTGTGTATATATGTATATATATATATATATTTAATCTTGTTGCAAGCATGGATGATCGCTAGTGGCGATCCGCCAAACAACATCATCACTGCTGCACTGAAAAACAATGGCTCTTGTAGAACCATTGATCAGATAGAGCGGAAGAAAAATGAATTCATCTGATCCTATATGTTTATGAGACCACACATTGACACCCTGGATGTCATAATGGAAATCTATTGTGGTGAGGCTGATAAGAATAGAGAAAAGGAGACAAAACCTAGAAGTGTCTTTGATCCAGTGGTTCCTCAAAAAAATGTAACCCCTGCCCGTGTGAACAACCAGGCAGAAAAGGATGGGAGAGCCAAGGAAGCAGTAATCAGAAGCCCCTCTGTGCCAATGGTCCTACAAAGGAATGGAACCCTCACCCCCACTGGACAAACCAGAGGAAAGACATACCCACCAGAAGAAAAGGAAGGACAGATCATGAAGAAAGAAAGGGAGAAAAACAAAAAGGAAAAATTAAAATACCCAAAGCCAAAACCCCAACATACCAAACAAAAAACAGAAAACCCTATGGAGGATCCAATGCAATCCAAAACCCTAGAGGAGGGAAGAAATTTGTAAGACACTCAAGGACCTGCAAATTTTACCTGCAAAGGCAAATGTTGGCATGGAGAAGGCGACAAAAACTGCCGGTTTGCTCACCCCGACAAAACTACAGGGGCTTTAAGGAGATAAACTTCCCCGAGAAAAGACAACAACCGTCCCCAAAATATAGAAATGAAGTGCGTCCTTCAGAGGTTATGTGCAAGGCAGCAACTGAGCAAGAGTCTTTTTTGTGCATGACGCAAAAGATTGTGCAGCAGCTGACTTGGCCACACAAAGTGCAAACAAGGAACCTTGCCCACCACTGCACAAGACTACCACAATCAACAGACACGGATGGCATCCCCTAATGCCTTCACAGTCGTCACACCAATATTTTTACTAAATATTGGGGGCCTTTTGCATCATAATAAAAGCAAAATTTCTTTCCTGAGAGAACTTGCTGCATGCAATCAAGCACTATGCATAGCACTCATGGAAACTCACCTCAGCCCTGATATAGAGGATGCAGAAGTACACGTACCAAAATATGCCATACTGCGAACAGACAAAGGGAAAAGGAGCCATGGGGGAGTTGCTGTATACATCCATGATGACCTCACACCCCAGGAATTACTGTCATACTCAAATTCGGTATGTGACACTCTAATTGTATACATAAGACAACACAATATAGTCATATGCAATACGTATTGCCCACCAGATGCTCCAAACCACATAGGCAAGTTTGAAGATTGCCTCACAAGAATTAAAGAAATCCTCATGAATCTGGAACACCATGTGAGCATATTTCTTATGGGTGATTTCAACTTCCCCAACATCAAATGGCCTCATGCTCTCAGGAATGACTCATTGCAAACAAGCACAAGTGGTGTCCCTGCTCAACCTCACCAATACCCTATTCATGGAGCAAGTTGTACTCAAACCAACTAGGGCGAATAACATTCTGGATCTCTGCTTCACAAACAATATCGACATCGTTCATGAAGTGAAAGTGATGCCAAGATTAGTCTCGGATCGCAGCATAATAGCGAAAGAAACAGCCTGAGTACGCTGCAAGATAGGATCCCTCTTCCAAAAGGATGGCTCCCTCACAGACAGTCCAACTAGGATCAGTGAGGTACTGAATGACCAGTTCAAAAGTGTCTTTACTACCACCCTGTTGGAACACAGACAAGTGAACGAACCAATGGACTTCTTTGCTGCCTCACCTATAACCAGTGAAGCAGTTACGATGGAATACATCAATATTAGCGAAGAAGATATACTACTAGCCATAGATGAAGTGGACACAAACTCAACTGCTGGTCCTGATGGTTTCCCAGCAATCCTCCTCAAATCGTGTAAGCATGCCCTGGCAAAACCCCTCCAGATTCTCTTCCAGAACTTTCTTGCAAATAGTAGACTGCCAAGCAAGCTGAAGGAGGGAATAATATGCCCAATCCATAAAGGGGGAAGCAGAGCCCATGCCAAAAACTATAGGCCTATCTCTCTAACTTCACACATCAGCAAAGTCATGGAATGGATAGTCAGAGGAAAACTAATTGCATTCTTTGAAGAAAATAACTTGCTGAGTGATACCCAGCATGGCTTTTGACCAGGTAGGAGCTGCCTGACCCAGCTCTTACAACATTATGACTGGGTATTGAGGCAGTTACTCAACAACTCAAATGTGGATGTAATATAACTTGATTTTGCAAAAGCTCTTGACAAGGTGGATCATGGTATGATATGCCACAAACTGGGTGATCTGGGCATAGCTGGAAAATTTGGAGAGTGGTTACATGACTTTCTGAAAGATAGAAGTCAGGCAGTCGTAGCTATTGGAGCCACCTCTATGAAAACAGAAATAGTGAGCGGTGTTCCACAAAGCAGTCTTGGGGCCACTGCTTTTTAAGCATGGCCCAGAAAATAGTGCATCAACTAACATGGATACAGAGTCAACACCATACAAACCACTATCCAAGACCACCACAGATGATGGATCCAGGATGGCCACCACCAACACCAGAGACCCCTGCACAGATATCACACCCATATTCCTACTGAGTATCTGGGCCCTATTACGAACAGGCGGCAGAGACAAGTTTCTATACCTGAAAGACCTAGCTGCATGCAATCAAGCAATATGCATGGTGCTTACCGAAACGCATCTAACATCTAATATAGCAGACGTGGAGATAAACATACCAGAGTATGCCGTACTCCGAACAGACAGAAAAGATAGAAGTCATGGGGGAGTTGCAATGTACATCCGAGAAGATGTCACACTCCTACAACTCTTATCACACTCAAACTCTGTCTGTGACACTTTAATAGTACACATAAAACAAATTGATGTAGTTGTATGTTTAACATACCATCCACCAAATACCTCAAAGCAGGAGGGTAAATTTGAGGATAGCCTCAGACGCATAGAAGAGGTCTTGACAAATCTGGACCAACACATCAATATACTTTTCCTAGGCGACTTTAACCTCCCAAATGTTAAATAGCCTGAAGGTCACATCCTCTCTGGGATGTCAGTGCATGAACAAAGCCAGGCAAAATCTTTGTAAGAACTCTCCAACATGCTGTTTCATGGAACAAGTGATACTCCAACCAACCAAGGGAAGCAATATTTTTTAGATCTCTGCTTCACAAACAATGTGAGCCTAATCCATAATGTGAAAGTAACACCTACATCTCTTTCAGATCGTAACATTATAGAATAAACAATGTATGGTCCTAGACAACTCACTGACACCCACCCCATCAGGAGGACTCAAGCCATATCCAACCTGAATTTCCACAGGGCGGACTGGAAGTCAATTTGCAAAGAGATTCGAAATCAAAACTGGCATGATAGCCTTTCTATACAAGACAACGACCTCAAACCAGGTCATTTTATGTCAACCATACAAGACATATGCACCAAATATGTGCCAGAAGGAAAGGCTAGCAAACGTGTCAATAGAATTCCCAGAGACAGGAAAATCCTTATGAGACACAGAACAAAGGTCTGAAACCAGTTGAATAGAGAACTGGAGGATAGGAAAAGGGCTAAATTAAAACTAACACTGTTAGAAATAGAAAACAAAATTAAACTGTCCCATGAAAAGGAGAAAGCAGAGAAGAAGAGAGCAGTAGAAAGCATAAAAACAAACCCCAAGGCTTTCTATAGGAGACTGCCACAGCACAGTACAAATAGGACCCCTATTGCTGCCTAATGGCTCACTGACTGCGGACCCCAAATGGGTAAGTGAAGTGCTCAGTGCGCAATTCAAGAGTGTTTTCACTTCTCCTCTGAGCCACATGCAGATAAAGAACCCAGCTGATTTCTTTGACAATATCACTCAGCAGAAAAAGACTGCATCAATTACCTACATTGACATTGAAGAGAAAGATGTAATGGTGGCCATAAACGAAATGAGCTCAAATTCAGCAACTGGCCCCGATGGTTTCCCATCCGGATACTCTTCCAGAGTTTCCTTGCAAGTGGTAAACTTCCCAAAAAGCTGAAGGAAGGCATCATATGTCCTATCCATAAAGGTGGAAGCAGAGCAGAGGCTGGGAACTACAGGCCCATCTCTCTGACTTCACATATTAGCAAAGTCATAGACCAAATTGTCAGAAGGAGGCTGATTGCGTTCCTAGAAGAAAATGACTTGCTGAATGAGACCCAGCATGGTTTCCATCCAAGAAGAAGCTGCCTCGTGCAGCTCTTGCAGCATTATGACTGGGTCCTGAAGCAGCTACCTGACCATTCAAATGTCGATGTGATATATATCTTGACTTTGCAAAAGCCTTTGACAAAGTTGATCAAGGCATGATATGTCACAAGCTGCATAGCTGGTAAATTAGGAGAGTGACTGCATGACCTCCTGAATGGTAGAAGTCAGGCAGTAGCAGCCAATGGAGAATTATCTAGGGAAACGCAAATATTGAGCGGTGTTCCACAAGGAACTGGCCTGGGGCCACTACTGTTTATAGTAACCCTTCTGGACATGCCCACGGTCACTCAGACAGCCAATGTCACTAGCTACGCTGATGACACAAAACTATCTCAGGCAATAAAGAATCCTGATGATGTCATAAGCCTGCAGAATGACCTAAGTGCAATATATAAGTGGGCAGAGCAAAATAATATGCGGTTCAATGCTAAGAAATTTCAAGTACTGCGCTACAAGGCCACAAGTGTCGCCCAACTGGCATACACAGGACCTGCAGGTACTGCAATCCCAGAACCACACATAGTGAGAGACCTGGGCATCGGCACGTGTAGTGATGCATCGTTTCACATGCACCTTGTCAAGTTGACAGGAAAGTGCTGACAACTGGCAGGGTGGATACTGAGGACATTCAGAACAAGGTATCAAAAAGTCATGTTGACTCTATAGAAGACATTTGTTCCGAGCCGCCTAGACTAATGCTCTCAGTTGTGGTCACCACACAGTGTCAAGCTGACAGCAGAACTCGAGACAATTCAGTGTCACTATACAGAAAAAGATCGTCACATCAAGCAGATGAACTACAGGGAGTGACTGAAGGCACTAAGTCCCTACTCCCTGGATCGCAGGCGGGAGAGATATAGAATAATTTACATATGGAAAATACTGGAAGGACAGGTACCAAACTTTTGCATCAAGTACTATACGAATGCCCACACACATCGCCACTGCATAGTACCAAGGGTTGCCGTTCAATGCATCGCACATAAGAACAAGGTACTGCAACAGCCTTGGTTTCAGAGAACCTCAGTATGAATACACATACACATGTATATATATATACATATGTATATGCATACATATGTACATGCATACATATGTACATTCATACATATGTACATTCATACATATGTACATACATACATATGTACATACATATGTATATACATACATATGTATATACATACGTATATACATACATATGTATATACATACGTATATACATACATATGTATATACATACATATGTACATACATATGTATATACATACATATGTGCATACATATGTATATACATACATATGTATATACATACGTATATACATACATATGTACATACATATGTATATACATACATATGTACATACGTATGTATATACATACATATGTACATACGTATGTATATACATACATATGTACATACATATGTATATACATAATATGTACATACATATGTATATACATACATATGGACATACATATGATATACTACATATGAACATCATACATATGTACAACATACATAACATACATACATATGTACATACATACATATGTAACAAATACATATGTTATACATACATATGTACATACCATACATAGTACATACATATAGTATATACATACATATGTACATACATATGTATATACATACATATGTACATACATATGTATATACATACATATGTACATACATATGTATATACATACATATGTGATACATACATTATTACATAAATATGTAATACTCATATGTACATACATATGTATATACATACATATGTACATACATACATATGTACATACATATGTATATACATAATATGTACATACATAATTACATACATATGTATATACATACAATGTACATACATATGTATATACATACATATGTACATACATATGTATATACATACATATGTACATACATATGTATATACATACATATGTACATACATATGTATATACATACATATGTACATACATATGTATATACATACATATGTACATACATACATATGTACATACATACATATGTACATACATACATATGTACATACATATGTATATACATACATATGTACATACATACGTATATACATACATATGTACATACATACGTATATACATACATATGTACATACATACGTATATACATACATATGTACATACATACATATGTACATACATACATATGTACATACATATGTACATACATACATATGTACATACATACATATGTACATACATACATATGTACATACATACATATGTACATACATATGTACATACATACATATGTACATACATACATATGTACATACATACATATGTACATACATATGTACATACATATGTATATACATACATATGTACATACATATGTATATACATACATATGTATATACATACATATGTACATACATATGTACGTACATACATATGTATATATATACATATGTATATACATACATATGTATATACATACATATGTATATACATATATATAGACATATATATACCTATGTATATACACATATATGTAGATATGTATATACAAATATATATATATACGTATGTATATAAAAATATATATATACGCATGTATATACATATATATACATATGTATATACAACATCATCAGTGTCGCTTAACGTCTGCTTTCTATGCTAACATGGGTTACATATATACATTGTATATACATATATATATATATATATGTACATATATATATACACATATGTATATACATATATATATATGCATGCATATACATATATATATATATGTATATACATACATATATATATATATATATATGCATGCATATACATGTATGTATATATATATACATGTATATACATATATATACATACATGTATATACATATATATATACATGTATATACATATATATATATACACATACACATGTATATACATATACACATGTATATACATTTTTTTCTCTTTTTTTTTCTTTTTACTTGTTTCAGTCATTTTGACTGTGGCCATGCTGGAGCACCGCCTTTAATCGAGCAACTCGACCCCAGGACTTATTCTTTGTAAGCCCAGTACTTATTCGGTCACTTTTGCCGAACCGCTAAGTGAAGGGGACATAAACACACCAGCATCGGTTGTCAAGCAATGCTAAGGGGACAAACAACGACACACAAACATATAGATATATATATATATATATATATATATATATTTATATATAAATATATATACGATGGGTTCTTTCAGTTTCCGTCTACCATATCCACTCACAAGGCCTTGGTCGGCCCGAGGCTATAGTAGAAGACACTTGCCCAAGGTGCCACGCAGTGGAACTGAACCCGGAACCATGTGGTTGGTAAACAAGCTACTTACCACACAGCCACATATATATACATGTATATATACATATATACACACATATATATATGCATATATATACATATATATATACACATATATACACACATATATATACACACATATATATACACATATATATACACATATATATACACACATATATATACACATATATATACACATATATATACACACATATATATACACATATATATACACATGTATATACATATATATACACATGTATATACATATATATACACATGTATATACATATATATATATACATATGTATATACATATATATATATGCATATATATACATATGTATATGCAGATATATATACATATGTATGAGCATATATATATACATATGTGTATGCATGTATATACATATATAATCTATATACACATATGTATATACATATATATACACACATATATACATACATATACATATATACATACATACATATAGATATACATACATATATACATACATACACAAATATATATATACATACATATATATATACACATACATATTTACATATACGTATATACCTATATAGGTATATACTTATACATACATATACGTATATACATATATATGTATACATATACATGTATACATATACGTATATACATATACATGTATACATATACGTATAAATATACATATATACATATACGTATAAATATACATATATATATATGCGTATAAATATACATATATACATATGCGTATAAATATACATATATACATATGCGTATAAATATACATATAAATATATATATACATATATACGTATATTTATACACACATATCCATATATATATATACATATTTATACACACATCCATATACATATTTATATACACACATCCATATATATATTTATATACATATATACATATTTATACACACATCCATATATATATATATTTATATACATATTTATACACACATCCATATATATATTTATATACATATATACATATATTTGATTTGATATACACAGAGATGTATTTATGCGAAATAATCGAACAAAGATAGCGGAAAGAGAAATCTAAATAACATGTCTAATTACAATGCAGTCTTTTGGCAGAATGGTGACAGACAGAAAAAATAATATTTTTCTCCAGTTGACGCCCAGAGAATGCAAACAGCAGGAGCAAAATAGCTTCTCCTAAACATATATAAATAAAGAGAATTAGATATTGCTCGGTAAAACGATTAAATAGGGCCCAGGAAATGATTTAAAGCGAGAGAGAGAGAGTGCTCGCCATATTGGAAAGAAGGTGAAACATTTCTCTAGATTTTTAAAGGGCAACGGATAGATGAAAGGAGGCATCTTTTTACCTGGACATTATGATGTTTGGATTCAATCTCTAGCTCCGTGTGTATGTTTGACATCTGATCCGACGGCTGGTTTATTCAACTGGTCTTGTTTTGCTCTCCTTCATGTAAATCCAGCGAGAAACAAACGATAGTATCCTTCCCGGAAACTAGATACAGCCTCCATTGCACAACATCTCGCAAACTTTCGTAAGCTTTCACGTAAGTTCTCGTTCTTCAATTCTTCAATTTCAACATTGGAGATCCGTATTTTTTCTACAGGCTTTATAAACCCTTTACAAGGCTTTATTAAGATTCCATAGGGGTTCATTAATTTTTTAATAAAAAATAAACTTCAAAGTAAGAGATGTAGCAAGACGGGATTCAATTATATTTCAAGTAGCACCTGCTAAATTCACTAATTTTGTGTGTTTTGACAATTCTACACACTTCCCTGAGTATAAATGTTAATAGAGATAACGAGGGAACCTCCACTCCAGTCGCTCTCAATTAGTGCACCGCGATTCGCTTCTACATTATAAAGGGTATTTACGTGAAGTGGGGAATTAAAAAAAAATATATATAGTTTTGGGTATATTAAAATATATGCTAGGATGTTTTCGGTTTGAACGGCAGTTTTTAACATAATTTCTAGGTAACTAAAAAATTTTAAACTTCGTATACTGGTAGAATGTGTTTATAAAACATCTTTTTCTCTTGGCTTTATTTAGAAATTTCTATAGTTTGTAAGATATTTGTTGTTTTTTTTCTTCAATTTTTGCAATTTCAACCAATCACTGACGTCTATTGAGGTAAAAAAAAATTCTGTGCCGTATGAATATGTCCCTCGTTCTGTTTATTTACATTTGTGAAGAAAAAAAGATAGCCTTCCACCCCACCCTTGATCCTAACCGTAACCCTAAAACAGATTGAAATGCAATAGATCGATACTAGGGTCATAATTATGGGTGACAATTTCATATGACACCGCTAGAAAAAACTGCCGTTCAAACCGAAAAGATCCAAAAAATATAGTTTGGGGTATATCAAAATATATGCTATTCATAAGTTCAGTTATTTGAAACTCCGGAATCAATAATTTTCAGAGTTATTTTTTTTTTTTTAATTTTTCATCCGAATACATCCTTTGAAGCTTCCCCCGTCAAGTAAATGAGTAAATTTTTCATTTGAAGTCTTTTGTAGCACGACGTCAAAAACATTAATAACTAGTTCTACATTATTGCATACAAATCTCTTTAAAAAAAAATTAACGCAACAATCATTCAAGATAAACGAATAGACGGGATGTCCATGGTTGGAATACCTTCGATAATACGTCTGGTCATTCGGGTTTCTAACATGTGGCTGAATAACAGCCTGGTGTTATTTTAAACCTATACCGTGTCCCAAGGACCAAATACAACTCGTTAGCTTGGCATGATTCCTTTAAGCAAACGACTAGCTGGGTGTGTCTGTGTTTGAATTGTTCGTGTCTGTGTGATACATTGTTCGAGATAGCAGCTCCTATAGACGTATAGGGCTAAAAACACACAGAAACATATCAGTAGCAGACGAAAATTGTCCCACGGCGGTGGTAGCATTGCTAAATATATATTTCTGCGTCGTATCTACAGGCATCCGCATGCTAAGACAAAATCCCAAGTGTGATACACTCTTTACTCTTTTACTTGTTTTAGTCATATGACTGCGGCCATGCTGGAGCACCGCCTTTAATCGAGCAACTCGACCCCGTGACTTATTCTTTTGTAAGCCTAGTACTTATTCTATCGGTCTCTTTTGCCGAACCGCTAAGTAACGGGGACATAAACACACCAGCATCGGTTGTCAAGCAATGCTAGGGGGACAAACACACACACACGCATATATATATATATATATATATATATATATATATATTATATATATATATATATATAATATATATATATATATATATATATACATATATACGACGGGCTTCTTTCAGTTTCCGTCTACCAAATCCACTCACAAGGCTTTGGTCTGCCCGAGGCTCTAGTAGAAGACACTTGCCCAAGGTGCCACGCAGTGGGACTGAACCCGGAACCGTGTGGTTGGTAAACAAGCTACTTACCACACAGCCACTCCTGCGCCTATTTGCTATTTTGAACTAATGCTGTTTCTGTCCACTCCTCACGAACTTTAATTCAGCCTACAGGTTAACAACAACTGTGGTTTTTTAATCACTGTTGTATCTGTATGGGCTGATTTTGTCTAAGTATGTGGTTGCCAATGGAAACAAACTACTTTCGATTTCTAAAGTGGCAAAAATACGTATTTAAGCAATGCTACTTCTGCTGCTAGACGCTTTTTGTCTGTTACTGGTATAATTTCTGTGTTAACACTGTACATCTACAAGAAACTTATCAGGCTTTCAAGAATATAAGTACTTTAAGTATAATACACATATTGCTATTTTTAACTAATACTGGTTTTATCACTCACCATTAATCCCGACGGGTTTTTTTGGGGGGAATCTTTTCGGTTTGAATGGCAGTTTTTAACATAATTTCTAGGTAACTAAAAAATTTTAAACTTCCTATACTGGTAGAATGTGTTTATAAAACATCTTTTTCTCTTGGCTTTATTTAGAAAATTCTATAGTTTGTTAGATATTTGTTTTTTTTTTCTTCAATTTCAACCAATCAATGACGTCTATTGAGGTAAAAAAACAACCATTCTGTGCCATATGAATATGTCCCTCGTTTAAGAAACAGATTGGATTTATTTACATTTGTGAAGAAAAAAAAGATACCCTTCTCCCACCCCTAACCCTAAAACAGATTGAAATGCAATAGATCGATACTAGGGTTATAATTATGGGTGACAATTTCATATGACACCAC
Source organism: Octopus sinensis (assembly GCF_006345805.1). Lineage (NCBI taxonomy): Eukaryota > Metazoa > Mollusca > Cephalopoda > Octopoda > Octopodidae > Octopus > Octopus sinensis. The sequence goes on from NC_042999.1 coordinate 157,521,916, forward strand.
TAGAAAAAACTGCCGTTCAAACCGAAAAGATCCTTTTTTTTTCTCTCCAGTTGAAGAATGTAGGCTCAAAGATTTTTCCAGTTTTCCGAAATGTCAAGTTAATATGCCTTACTTGTTGTTCTTTCACCTATCTCAGTCTTTCGAATTTTTTTTTTGTACATTTGATCAATAAGTATCCGGACTGTTGCCATAGTAACAAAGCTAAAAAACATAGAATGAAGTTGTTTGGCACAGACTGACTTTGAACTTTGTTGTGCATGCACACTAAGTTTTAACATTCTAGCTCACTTCTGCCATTTACAGCAGTGCTTGGAAGGAAGGTGTGTAGTGTGTGATCATCACATTGACTATGGCAGAGAACGTTGTCATGGTGGGTGATACCTGCTCAGAGGCCTGCAGAAAGTATATGAACCGCATGCATGTAGACGAGTGGTTCAGACGTTTCCGAGATGGCTGAAAAATGTTGATATTGATGAAATGTTCTCGGTGACCCACAACCAGCGGAACTGAGACAAAATGGTCTGTCAGAGCTGGTGGAGTGTGAGGGAAACATAAACAGAAAGGTGGACTTAGCGTAAAATTGCAGAAAATCTTGGGACCCTGCTTTCAGCTATTTCAGAGTAATTGTGCAATGCACCAGAGAGGGGAAGGAGTCCACATCAGCTTGCAAAAAGGACTCCTTCCAATCTTCTCCAGAGATGAAATGATTAAATAATGCTGTCTATTTATGGAAGATGGGGCTCCTTGTCACAGAGCTTAAAAGATTGGTTGGAAGAGAATGGCATTAAAAGGCTTCCGTGACCAAGCCAGTTACTAGATACGAACCCTATTGAACACCTCTATGACATAATGGGCAGGAAACTTTTATGAAAAGAACAAGAAAGCATCTTCATCTTTTGAGATTTTTGCATGAAACTTAGCAAGAAATTCCTCATGAGAATATTCGTCATCTGATCAGTAGCATGCCCAATAGGGTCCTTGCATTAAAAAATGCAATGAGTATGTCTACTAAATATTAGCTATTCACATTATAATAATTAATAAATAACTTGAATGCATAATTTCAGATTTAAATAAATTCTAATGATGTGTCTTTTTACTTCTGTCATGCCTGTGTACATCGCCTGTACAGCTTTCCCCAGCCACTTGTCCTCAGAGCTCATCATATCACACAGTGGGTACTCTATCAAATGCTTTCTCTAGACCAGTGCTTTTCAAACTTTTTGCTGGAGCAGAACCCCAAGGAAACATTCCACTGACTCGAGGAACCCCTGTGCAATAATTTAATAGTCTTATGCACACATATCTGCACAGGAGAATTAAAAATTACAGCTGATTTTAGCAGTTTTGTAACTTCTTGCGGAACCCCTGGACTGTACTGGCGGAACCCTGGTTGAAAACTACTGCTCTAGACCAACAAATGCCAGGTATAATGGTCTGTTCTTAGTTAAGCACTTCTTTTGGTTTATTCTTAGTTAAGTATTTCTCTCGGCTTGTAAATATATATGTATATAAGTTCCACAAGATTAGAAAGTTGACTAAAGGAGGAGTTACAGTAAAAATTATAAAGACAAGGAAAGAGATGAGGAAGAAGAATGATGGAATAGCTAAAGGAGAGTAATTTATTATTAGATGTCCGTTAACGGTACAAGAAAAAAATTGGCTATAAAACTAAGTTACAAAAATGTGTATGGAAGCTAGATTGAAAGAAGCAATAATTCCCTTTTGTATCACCCCATAAAATTTTTTGAAAAATATTAGATATGGTGGAAAATCGATTTCCTACTGTGTCTTATAATAATAATGATGAGGGAGTCATAAAAATTTGGAATTTCTATGAAAAATAAATTAATTTCTGTATTATGTATTATTCATGTCCCAATTTGCCTAACGTTAAGGCCTGAATTGCCTAACTATATGAAATTTGCCAAACCTTGGTAGGTGAATATACATAATACAGAAATTAAGTTTTTTTAATTAAAATTCTTAAATTTCATGACTTTCTCATCATTATTATTATTATAAGATATGGTAGGAAATCAATTTTCTACCATGTCTAATTAAAAAAAAAAATTTTATGGGGGTTGGAGGTACAAAAGGAAGTCTTTCCCGAAAGAAGCCCAGTATATAACAAAACAAAAAAATTAAGAGTAAGAGAGATATGGTCAGGCCATTTGATTTCGGAGATACTAAGCAGACCAACGATGTTCATTATTTATTGAATAAAATATTTGGGGAACTTGGATCTTTTCGGTTTGAACGGCAGTTTTTTCTAGCAGTGTCATATGAAATTGTCACCCATAATTATGACCCTAGTATCGATCTATTGCATTTCAATCTGTTTTAGGGTTAGGGTTTGGGGAAGGGTATCTTTTTTTCTTCACAAATGTAAATAAACCCAATCTGTTTCTTAAACGAGGGACATATTCATACGGCACAGAATGTTTTTTACCTCAATAGACGTCACTGATTGGTTGAAATTGCAGAAATTGAAGAAAAAAGTCCCACTGCGTGGCATCTTGGGCAAGTGTCTTCTGCTATAGCCCCGGGCCGACCAATGCCTTGTGAGTGGATTTGGTAGACGGAAACTGAAAGAAGCCTGTCGTATATATGTATATATATATATATGTATGTGTGTGTGTGTGTTTGTGTGTCTGTGTTTGTCCCCCTAGCATTGCTTGACAACCGATGCTTGTGTGTTTACGTCCCCGTCACTTAGCGGTTCGGCAAAAGAGACCGATAGAATAAGTACTGGGCTTACAAAGAATAAGTTCCGGGGTCGATTTGCTCGACTAAAGGCGGTGCTCCAGCATGGCCGCAGTCAAATGACTGAAACAAGTAAAAGAGTAAAAGAGAAATATCTTACAAACTATAGAATTTTCTCAATAAAGCCAAGAGAAAAAGATGTTTTATAAACACATTCTACCAGTATACGAAGTTTAAAGTTTTTTAGTTACCTAGAAATTATGTTAAAAACTGCCGTTCAAACCGAAAAGATCCTAGAAATTCCACTAAAACTGTTAGAATTGCTATCTGTGACCTTTTTTTTTTTTTTAAACTGTCCTTGACATTGGAAATCTGCTGAAATGAATAATTTTCCAACCACAGTAATCTCCCTTTATGGCTGAAACATGGCCGTGACTCCAGTTCACATCACGAAACAAGTAATTAAACGATTATCTAAAGTAAACCTACGTCCCGTGAAAAGGATTGCATTCACTTTTAATCCATTCGTCGGCGATGTCATTTCGCTGAGGTACGTATAGCTTTTGCAGCCTTAACCGAAACTATAACTGAAATAATGTTGGTGTTTGCTATGTGTTCATTATATATTCTTCAAAAGGCGTCGAGCTGGCAGAGTGGTTAGCACGCCGGGCGAAATGCGTAGCCGTATTTCGTCTGCCTTTACGTTGTGAGTTCAAATTCCGCTGAGATCAACTTTGCTTTTCATCCTTTCGGGGTCGATAAATTAAGTACCAGTTACGCACTGGGGTCAATATAATCGACTTAATACCTATGTCTGTCCTTGTTTGTCCTCTCTGTGTTTAGCCCCTTGGGGTAGTAAAGAAATATGTCTGTCTTTATGTTCTGAGCTCAAATTCCGCTGAGGTCGACTTTGCCTTTCATCCTCCCGGGATCGATTAAATAAGTACCAGTTACGCACTGGGGTCAATATAATCGACTTAATCCGTTTGTCCTTGTTTGTCCTCTCTGTGTTTAGCCCCTTCAAAACTGCATCCTTCAAAACTTCCATGCTTTCTGAGATTCGCCAACACTACACTTAATTTTCTCCCCTCCACACACACACACAAGCATGTATCTCACTTATACATTGTTCGCTTTCCAGACATTTTTACATTACTGCATGTACTTTATATGCACTTTTTGACAAGTTGTGGTGCACCTGAGCACTGTATACAATAATTTCATTATTATTATATTATTATAAAGAAATAAGTATTTCGTCTAGCAATAGTTTGTCTGCTGCTACGTTCTGAGTTCAAATGCCGCCGAGGTCGACTTTGCCTTTCATCCTTTCGGGGTCGATTAAATAAGTACCAGTTACGCACTGGAGTCGATATAATCGACTTAATCCGTTTGTCTGTCCTTGTTTGTCCCCTCTATGTTTAGCCCCTTGAGGGTAGTAAAGAAATAGATATTTCGTCTACTGCTACGTTCTGGGTTCAAATTCTGCCCAGGTCGACTTTGCCTTTCATCCTTTCGGGGTTGATTAAATAAGTACCAGTTACACACTGGGGTCGATATAATCGACTTAATCCCTTTGTCTATCCTTGTGTGTCCCCGCTGTGTTTAAGCCCCTTGTGGGTAATAAAGAAATAAGAAACTTTATCAAAATCATTTTTCGAAACTCAAAATGCCGATTTTTTTTTAAATTTGAGGAAGACAGTCACACCAGTTTTATATCCGAAGCGATCCTTCATATTACGTTCATTCAACCCACATAGAGGGGAAAAACAGAAATCTATAATAAACATGAGGTCGTATCTACACCGACAAATTTCGGCCAATATAAAGATCCTCACCCGGGAACCAAATAAATAAATAAATAACTAGCCTGGTGGGTGTTAACAAGTATGTGGAAAACGAATATGGAAAAAAAAAATGCGCTCTGACAACCCTGGGGAATTGAGGAGGGGACTTTCGGAAAATTCACAAGATCCGATTTTTCTGTCATAACTTCCGGTAAAATGGATATATATTGATTTTTTTTAAAAACGGAATCCCGCGTTTTTTGGTTATGGAGGATCCGATTCTGAAAAAAACATTTTCAAAAATCGCATTATCGAAATTTCATTGAGTTATCGCAGTTTTGTGAGATTTGGCTGTTATTTCTAGCATGTAGATAGCCGGTTTCAAGGCCTGAGGGTATTTATTTATTTATTATTATTTTTTTTTTCTTGTTGAAAAATTGAAATTTTACAAACAAATTTTCTTCAGAATCATAATCTTCGTATTTTTTTACGTATTTCGCCCCCACCCCCAAATTCATGGCACCACCATAATCGTTCGTGCATTTCTACTGCTTTTAGTTTGTTTTTTTTTGTCTGTTTTTCAGCTACTATTTTCAGAAAGACTTTTTGCCCCCCCTCCCCCTCCAATTTCTTCATTTTTCACTTTTTTCCGTAACCCTAACCCTAAAACCCTAAAGCTAAAACCAGTACAAACGCATGAATGATGTCATAAATAACAGTGACAAACGAAATATATGTCGCCGAGGGTTGTTGCTGACAAACAACGGCAGTAATTTTATTCAGCTGAATACACGTCATTGATTGGTTGAAATTACTGAAATACGTCAACTTTAACAAGAAATAACTTTGAAAATATAAACATTTCTCAACAACACTAAGAGTAAACGATGTTTTATATGACACATTCTGCCAGTGTCCGCAGTTTGAAACTGTTCAGTTACAAAAAATTAATTTCTCGATCTGCCGTTCAAAAGGAACAGATCCCCATTTTCCTCCCTAGTATTTGATTTTTTTTTTAATCTTTGAATCTGTCAGCGATGAATCTTATTACAGCTGATCACCTAACTTACTAGTTGAGATTTTTATTGTTGTTAATGCAATGAAGTGATGAGAAATGATCTTTAGGTGTTGAGCTTTGCAGAGGAGGTGACTAGGGACCAAGGTATCTAGCAATTCCCTGTGCTTGAGAAGACATGTCAAGCTAAGTGGAATTGTAGCCCTACATGCATGTAATTTAAGGCCATGCCCTTCCACACACACACACAACTGGTACTTGTGTTTTATTGGCAGTATGGTGACCCTCCCAAAGTACAACAATATATGAATGCATGTACTTTTTTTTTTTACATACATTCACACATCCAGTATTAGGAGCTGTTAGAAATAGATAATGTTGATGAGGTGACTAGATGGCCCCCCCCCAGAAGGTGAATTGGAGAATCGGCTTGCAAGATTGTATGGGAAGGAGAATGAGGGGATGAGGGAATGAAGTGGGAGGCATGTTGGAGAACAGGGAGAGTGATCGACCAGTTCAAAGCCACAGTCATGCACAGCATCCATTAAACTGAAGAATTTGTGTGTTGGAGTATTGTCCTGATGAAACAGAACCCTTTTCATCAGTTTTCCTGGGTATTTGGTCTTGATAGCTTTTCATAACTACCTCATAAGTTGGCATAGTACACTCCATTGATGGTGTGGCTCTTTTGAAGATAGTCAATAAACACAATACTTTTTGCATCCCCAAAAATCGAAGCCATCACCTTCCATGCAGATGAAACAACTTTGGCCTTCTTTGGAGCAGGTGAGGGTGAGTGTTTCCATTGCATGAATTGTTTCTTTGCCTCTGATTCACTGTTGAACTCAACACTTATCCTGGGTGACTAAATGTTCAAGGGGACCACCTGGATCATCTGCCTCAAACAATGTCAGATTTTCCATGTGATGTGATAGCTTGGTGTGCCAAGACTGAATATATAAACAAGTGCCTGTCCAACAGTGATTGCATCATCCATACTCTCAACAATGCGCCCTTAAATATGGTTTCTGATTATAAATATCTTGGGTCATACATATCATCATCTGGAAAAGATTTTCTAACTAGAAAGGGTATGGCCTGGTCAGCCTGTAATGACATGCATAAGATCTGGTCATCAAATCTAAGTAGAGACTTCAAACTTGAAATCTTCAAAGCCACAGTCGAACCAATTCTACTATATGGCTCAGAAACCTGGACGTTATCAAAGAAGCTTGAGAGGCGGTTGGATGGAACTTACACTCGCCTCCTTATGAGAACTCAAAATCTCTCGTGGAAGCGCCATCCAACCAAAATGCAAATATATGGGAAACTACCACCTGTGTCATCTCTTGTGAAAGGTAGGAGAGTCCAGTTTGCTGGACATTGTTGTAGAGCTGTGAACGAGGCAATTTCTACTCTTCTTCTCTGGAAGCCATCTACTCGCAATACCAGAGGGCGCACACTCTCCTACCCTGATGTAATCTCCTGGGATACAGGCATCCAGCAACAGGATCTCCGTAATGCCATGATGGACCTTGAAGTCTGGCGTAGCATGGTAAATTCCACTGTCTCGACCACGGTCGAACAATGATGATGATTACTAGTGTGCTTTTGATCAGGTGTCGGAAGATATAATACCCACTGAGCGGAAACATTCACCATGCCAAGCTCATTGTGCAAAATGCTCTCAACTCTCTCACAGGATATGCTAATAGCATTAGCTCTTTGATCTATAATCAATTGCCTGTTATCCATCACCATGTGGTGAACACGATCAGTTTTCCTCAGTGATGGTAGTTGGGTCATCTTCAAGATTTTCAGTACCCCTCCTATATTCAGCTTCCCACTTTTGCACTGTTGGTAAATCTGGAGTATCATCCCTTAATGTAGCAACCATATCAGCATGAATATCCTCTGGGGCTAAACCCTTATTCTGCAGGTATTGATTGCACCATGATGCTAAATTTTGTTCATTTTCAAGAGAAGCCACTACTAGTTACTTAAGAAGTCTTCTTTGAACAGCCAGATGTCAGTTTACCTGGAAAGAAATAATGCAGACTTAACTTCACCTCTGTATAATGAATTGAGCATTATTTTTTGTATTTAATTATAAATATTCAGTTTTGACAGGCACTGTTTGGTTTGCTTATCCATAGGACACATTATTTTGGTTAAAACTAAAAAATTATTCCAACAGTTCTTCCGTTCCTGGTTTAGATAACCTCAGACTAGAAAACATGCATTTCATGAAGCATCATTTTAAAAATAGAAATTTTCTGTTTCTTAAACACAAATATAACTTTACACTGAAGAACTTGTAAGTTCATTATTTTATCACGGTATTCTCTTTCTATTCCAGGGAATGTTTGTTTCACTTGAACAGTAGAAAAATTCTTGGTACAAATCCCAAGGTTACCATGAAGGTTGATGTGAAATCTAATTTGTGTGATCCAGTCATGGAAGTAAACTACAGTAAGTTGGAAGTATATATACAGACACACATATATGAGAGAGAGAGAGAGAGAGAGAAGGTGATACAATGTACATGCACACACCCTGAGTAAGACTTGAAAGCTTCAAAAGTTATGGAAGTACTTGCTTGTTAAATTCAGATACATGAAAATCTGTTGAAGTTTTTCCCACTATGTGTGTGTATTTCATACCAGTAGACATACCAGTCTACTGGTACGAAATAAGAGGTCAACATGTAATCTTTTAATGTATATCTTTTTCCCTGATGATATTTTGCTCATCTTTATATATAAAATTGAAGTTGTGTGTGTGAGACTCTGTCTCCTCCGATTTAGATTCCTAACTACTCCCACATTTTGCGGTGCAGTTTAACCAAAAGCGGGTATCTTATAGTCGTCATTCATATCGAGCCCTTCTGGGTATTAACGCGCGTCTATGATAAATCTACGATTTAAAAAAAAATTTACCATCATTTTTCCGCATTTTTAATGATTTTTGCTCAGGTTATATAAGGGAAGTAATTCTCTAAAAATGCTTATATAGTTATTTCCCTTACAAACCCGAGCAATGCCGGGCGATACTGCTAGTATTGTATAAAAACATAACTTTGTAATTTATTTAATGGCATAAATGGAAACAGCTGTAGGAAGTAAGAATGATCAATTTATTGATAAATAATTATTAACTTTCAACTCTCCATTTTCTTTTCTTCTATTAATTGAATACTGATTATATGTTGTGCCTCTCTGGTATTAAAAGAACTTTGGCGGGGGAGCTGGCAGAGTGGTTAGCACGCCGGGCGAAATGCTTTGCGGTATTTTGTCTGCCACTACGTTCCGAGTTCAAATTCCGCCGAGGTCAACTTTGCCTTTCATCCTTTCGGGGTCGATAAATTAAGTACCAGTTACGCACTGGGGTCAATATAATCGACTTAATCCGTTTGTCTGTCCTTGTTCGTCCCCTCTGTGTTTAGCCCCCTGTGGGTAGTAAAGAAACAGGTATTAAAAGAACTGACATATTTCTGTGTTTGTGCTGTGGTGCTAGTGGTGTTACAGTTGCTGTTGCTACTTTCATATATTCTATGTATTGAATTCTTATTTTCCCCTCATTCAAAAATTCAAATGGCCCTGTATGACATATATATAGTGTTTTCATTTTGACACTAATTTTACCATGCTTGCTTGAGGCAGATGGAAATTAAGGTTGATTTTTTTATGATCAGATGCTGTCACTTAATTTGGAAGCAAAGTCAGACATTTTTTTTCATAGAAGGCTGCAAATAAAGAACAGTGATGCAATATCAAAACAAGGGGACACACACATATTTTTACAAAACAGGCTTCTTTTCCAGGAACCATCTACTGAATTCACTCAGGAGCCTTTGATAGCCAGGAACTATAAGTGGAAGACATTTGACAGCCAGTTTGACTGAGGTTCAAACCGTTTGGTTGCAAAATGAACTTCTTAACCACACAGCCATACCAGTGGCTATGTGGTAAGAAGCTTGTTTCCCAACCACATGGCTCTGGGTTCAGTTCCACTGCATGGAACCTTGGGCAAGTGTCTTGTACTATAGCCCTGGATTGACTAAAGGCTTGTGAGTGGATTTGGTAGACGGAAACAGAAAGAAGCCTGTCATATATATGTATATATATCTGAGCATGGGTATCACCAATTGACAACAGTTGTTAGTGTGTTTACATCCCCATAACTTAACAGTTCAGCAAAAGAGACCAATAGAATAAGTACCTAGCTTAAAAGGTAGGTACCCGGGTTGATTCATTTGATTAAAAATTCAAGGTGGTGCCCCAGGATGGCCACAGTCTAATGACTGAAACAAGTAAAAGAAAAGAAAAATAAGATAAAAAAGATATTAAAAAATAAATGCGCCTTTTCAAAGCCTAGTCTTATTTAAAATAAGCCATTACCTTTGCACCAACCTGATATTTTTCATGATTTTACTGTAATAATTTTTTTTACTAACTTAATCTGATTTAATCTCAATTTTTCAATTTAGGATGGCATGAAAAAATATCAACATTTTCTTTCCTTTTCCGCTATATTTTTGGTGTATTTTTTTTTCCAGATGATGATACTACTACACTTTACAAGACTAAGAATTTGACTTCACTTGAGATTATTGATAATTTCCTACAAAATTTGGACTCTAAAGCCGTTGTGGAAGAAAGCCCTATTCTCACAAAAAAATCTAAGAAACGGCATTGATGTATTGAACAGTAGGTTATTTTTGTGAAATACAGTGTTGCTAGATCAGCTTCTGGATTATGTAACTAATCCTTAATCTAATCTACAACCAACAGTGATAATGTTATTGGTGAAAACACTGGAATATACTAAAACTTCATCTTAGAATTAATTTACAACAAATACAAGTAATGTTTTACAGCATTAGAACAATTAAAAAACATATTTTGATGCTTTTGCTTTTGTTTTGTTTTTCATTTTACAAAATATAACACTAAAAGTATTATAGCATACACTATTTATTTTTATTGTTAGAGACAGTCCTTTTTTACTACTTGAAATGTGTTTATTGATTGCTTCTGGAAAGTTATCCAGTTTCACTAAGAGTGAAGAATCAGTGGAAACAGGAAGTGAAACGTTTCTAGATTGTTACAGTAAATGTCATAAGGTGGGCTTTGCAAGTATATCTTTACTCTACCCCAAAGAAATTTATAAGTTATTTCCAGGAGATTGACATCAATAACAAATCTCTTACATTTATGAATGAGGGTAACAATTACCCAGTAGGAAAAAAAAGATACAGGGGTACTACTTAATTTTTCATTAACAATATAATACTGCAATCATCATCATCATCATTATTTAACGTCTGCTTTCCATGCTAGCATGGGTTGGACGGTTCGACCGGGGATCTGGGAAGCCAGAAGGCTGCACCAGGCCCAGTCTGATTTGGCAATGTTTCTACGGCTGGATGCCCTTCCTAATGCCAACCATTCCGAGAGTGTAGTGGGTGCTTTTTACGTGCCAGGTGAGGCTGGCAAACGGCCACGATCGGATGGTGCTTTTTACGTGCCACCGGTACGGAGGCCAGACGAAGCTGGCAACGGCCACGATTGGATGGTGCTTTTTACGTGCCACCGGCGGTGCTAGCAACGGCCACGTTCGGATGTTTCTCTTACGTGCCACCGGCACTGGTATCACAGCAACAATTTCCATTGATGTTGATCGATTTCAATTTTGATTAATGACTTTTAACTGTTTTGATGTTTTAGTCTTCAGTTCTGTTGTGTATTGAACTCCTAATCAATATACAACCAAATACTCTACATTTGTTTAAATAATTAAGAATTGCCAATCACATGGTATGCATGAGTTTTATGTGAACTTGTCTTTTTTTTTTTTTCCTATGTATTGCAATTAAAATAAATAGACACACACAGTTGATTCCATCGCTACAGGAATACAGTTGATGTTGTTACTCCTTCTAATATTTTCTGCTGTTGGTTGTGCTTCCGCTACAGTGAAATAGAAATTCGCAGTTTACAGCTATTTGATCTTTGTTCCTAAACCTGTGCTTATGAAATAAGGAAATAACAAAACTTGACAATGGTGTCGCTGATAGAGCAAGGAAAATCTCTTGGTAACAGTTGATTGAAGATGTCTCAACCTGGCTCATGGCATTCCAAGCAAAAGCTTATGTGGACAAATTAAAAGATAACCTACAAGATAATGACCAAAATCCCATGGCTATGAAATTCATTTCTTTGAAGCATTAAAAATTATCCTGTAGAATATTATGAAAATGACTTACAATGATCTAAAAAAATTTGATTCTGAATCATTTTGCTCCTTCAAAGAAACTGATATTGGTCGAAAGAGCAAAATTCTTCTCCACTTTTCAAAAACCCAATAAGTCAATTTCTCAATTTATTTCAAATTTGGGACATGCCAGTGAATACTGCAATTTTGAAAGTCTGAAAATGTCTAAAATGTTAGTGAGTTCACTCGCTGACGTTTTAGACTCGTACTGTCTCAGTTAGTTTGTCAGTCTAAGAAGCAGTGAGGAAAGAAAGAAAGTTCTTCAAGTTAATGAAGTTAACAAACTCAGTTTAGAAGCTACAGTGCAATTTTTACAACATTCTTCGCAATGACAATTCAAAAACGGGAGTCTGCTTATTCCAAAACGACTGCACAAGATAAAAGAAAAAATTTGAGCGACAAATCCTGTTCCCACAACTCTGGTTCCCACAACTCAATAAAAGCTATCAGCAAAACTGTGGCAAGAAAGGCCACTATGCAAAATTTTGCAAAAGCACCAGGAATGATCGTAGGATGTGTCATCAGGATGGAATCATGACTCTTCATGCGTTGGAAAAATGTGTGTTTGAATCTGTCTCACTCAATGGGCACATAATGCATGATGCAGGTGCTCCTGGCAGTATTATCTCATCTGTAATAGCAAAGGATATCAGCGTGATGCTTACACAGCAACATTCTTCATATGAACCATACGATGGGCACCACATGGAATACGTTGGGGATGTTTGCCTTACAGTGAAACAAGACTTTTAAAATAATTAAAAGTGGGGCTTTCTCCGTCCGGGTTGCGGATCCGTGGAATAAGCTGCTGGACGAGATAGTGAAGATGCCGACAACCGCTCGGTTCAAAGTTTCTCTTGATCAGAAATGGCCTGAACTCTTTGCATGAACACCACCCTGTACATAACTCCATGTCCCTGCTTTTTGCTTTTTGAGCCAAAAAATTAACTTAACTTAACCATATGTATGGCCTACAAGGTTGTGACCTGCTCAATGCTAAAGTAATTTGCAGCATTGAGTCTTTTCTGCCAATGATAAAAGGAGTACAAGCTTCTGACAAATTCTGTGCTGCCAGAAGTGTACCTATTACTCTTGAGGAAGATGTAGCAAAGGAAATAGAAGCATTGGAAGCCAAAGGTATGATTTAAAATGTGCTCCAGGTGGCATAGTCAGTACTTTTCTAGTCATGTGGATTAGAAGGAAAAAATGGATGTCTATGTATGTGTCCCAGCTACAGAGTTCACCTAAATAAAAAATATGCACAGAATCTTATCCTTTGCCACAATTAGAAACCATGTTCAGCAAGATTTTTTCGCTAAGATTGACTTAAGTAATGCATATTGACAGATTGAGCTTGATGAAAATAGAAGCTCTGTGCCATCAATACTACTAGAGGAGTATACTTGGTTACACAATTACAGATGGGAATGAAAATTAGTTCTGTAATTTTTCAGCATGGTATAATGTATGTAATGCTCTAGGGACTAAAAAATTTCATTGCCTACCAAGACGATATAATTGCATTTGCTAGGAAAGAAGACAGCCTAAATAAACATTTAAATGCCATTCTTGCAAGATTATGCTAGAAAGAAGTCAATGTCAACAAAGAAAAATGTGTTCAAAAGACTAAAAACATCACATTTTTAGGCCTTGTGATATCAGCAGAAAGAATTAAACCTACAAAAAAAAAAAAAAACTCACTTGCAGAATCATGGCATTAAATCAGCCAAGAAACACAGAGGAATGGCATTCCTTTCTTGGGCTAATTGGATATTTTGGGCGATTCATTTCAAATTTCAATGAGAAAGCAATTAGCATGCAGAAACTAACTACTACCGATTGTTTTCAGTGGATAAACAAGTGCCAACTTGTCTATCCCAAAAGTTCATACAGAGATGAAAGAACAAATACAAGATCTATATATTTACTACATAAAAATATATTTTATTCTTCTTTCGATGATAATACATGAAATCAAATTGCAGAAGCTAGATGAAGTAATCTTATGCAAGAGAGTACAGAGATAGGAAATGTAGAACAACAGTGCAGAGGCTCTAGGGCGTAGAGAAATAGACATACATAGCAATGACATGAATGGCTCCAAGTCTAATCGACCATGAAGGGAAAAGCTGGGTTAACAAGCTGTTTCTATTAATGGTACGCTAGATATTCTAGAAACTTCCAAGCTTGAATAATTAAGAATCACATTTTGTGATAATAATGCTTCAAGAAACTCAGAAAAGGGAGGTTACTCTATGATCTTTAGTGTAAGGGAGATCATTCAACTATCTACCTGCTGCTATACCCTTCTTGAAATTCAGACAGTTCCAAGGCTTCTTTTGTACATGGTATGATGAAACAGTCACATATAGAATCTGAGACATAAAAATGTCAATTAATAAAAAATATAAAGCATTAGGAGTTAGAATAAACAGAAAACGATGTTTTATGGGGTATCTTTTTACTTTTGTCATGTCTGTGTATATCGATGCTGTGTACATAGAGAGATGTTGTTGACATTAAGATGAAAGCAACGAAGAAGGAGATTGCCATATGCTGTTGATGCGTCTCCATGTGGCTGCTCTTGTGTTGTTGCTGGAACTGGCTGTGTCCTGTGGTCAGTGGCTGGACTGTAAGAGGTCTGGAACCGAAAGACTTCGAGACGGTGTTGAAGCTAGCATTTTATACTGTATTATCGGCTTGCCGCAAGTTTGGAATAGACTGTCTCATGTGACCTTGTCAGAAGGCTGCGATTGGTTGAGTTGCACATTGGTGCGTAATAGAGCAAGAGACAAACTGTGCCAATACCAACCAATCAGAGTAGTGGACAAAACAGGGTCCAAAATAGCAGCTGAAGGCTAGCTGTTATCTACTTCATCCATACTTATATATACGAGGGGTGTTCAATAAGTAATGCCCCTGACCCATTTGCAGTTGTTTGATCTAGCTGAAATTTCTCTATTAATTAAGTGGCAAATTACAGCTCTGAACTAATTGTGGTTTTTGATTTACAGGTGTTTGAACTGAGTCAAGTGTGAAATGGAGCCTGTTGAGTGTCGAGCAGTGATCCGGTTTTTGTATTTGAAAGGACACACACCACAGGAGACTTTTGATGAAATGAAAGTAACTTATGGTGATGATGCCCTATCATATGACCTTGTAAAACGCTGGCATCGTGAATTCAAACATGGTTGGAACTCTGTGGAAACAGCTCCCAGATCTGGTCGCCCCCACCTTCTGCCATTGATGAGGCATCTGTCCGTCAAGTTGAGGCTGCCAGTTTGGAAGATTGACACATAACTATTCGCCTCACACTCAGACGGCACATCTTCTATTCCCTCTGTGCTACTTGTACTCCCCTCCCCACTGTTCCCAGTGGGTAAGTCCTCTCTCACTCTGCCTCGAGCTTTCTCTCACTCTCTCCTACCTTGATTGACTTCCTTGCCCTACTTGGATATTCCAAGTATCTCCTCTCTTCTTATTTCTTTATTGCCCACAAGGGGCTAAACAAGGACAGAGAAAGGGATTAAGTCGATTACATCGACCCCAGTGCGTGACTGGTACTTAATTTATCGACCCCGAAAGGATGAAAGGCAAAGTCAACCTCAGCGGAATTTGAACTCAGAACGTAACGGCAAATGAAATATCGCTAAGCATTTTGCCTGGCGTGCTAACGTTTCTGCAAGTTCACCACCTATTCCTCTCTTCTATCATACTCCAACCACTTGCCTTGCACATAGCCACTTCTTCCAGTTTCCCTACCTCTCTCAGCTGGCTTGCAAGCCACTTGGTGACCCCATGAGTGCTGGTGCCATATGAAATGCACCTGTGCCAGCACTATGGTGGAATTATTCCTCTCAGCAAGTATCCATTTTGTCCGATAAAATTACTTCGTTTTCTGAGTTATTTTCAACCATATTAGAAAATCCAGAGACTTGGAAGGCTTCAGAATTAGCACAAGCAATGGGATTCATTACAAGCCAAGAAGATTTTCATAAAAAAATTTTATTAGTAGTTTTTGAAACTACATCGAGTGGTTCAGAGATTCTGTATTCAATACTTCAAAAATGTTCACTTGGTATTTCAAGATGTATTTGTGAAGTTGAGAACTACAAAAAAAAAAAAAAAAAAAATTGATTCATTTCAAAGACAAATTTGAAAAATTTTACTCCTGGGTTTTGGATGGTGTCACTGATCCACCAGAGAAGTGAAGTCGTCACGAAGAACCAGAAATTTTAAGAACTTTGTTTCCCAACATTTTAGATGAAATTATTGTTCAAGTTGAGCAAAGATTTAAAATGATGGAAAAGTTCAAATTTGTTGAATTGTTGAATCCAGAGCTTTTTTCACATTTATGAAAAATAATTTTCAATGGAAGCATTTTCATCTCAGAATTTCTACAAAAATATATTGGAATTGGATGGACTGAAATGTGAGCTCAGATCAGTTTATGCTGCAGATTCTGCAAAGCAAGCATCAAGCATCCAAGAAGTTGCAGATATAATACAGGAACTTGAACTAAACTAAGCTCTGCTAGAAGTAACAAAATTACTACGTCTGATTCTAACCATATCTACCACATCTGCATCCTGTGAGAGAGTGTTTTCTTCTTTAAAGCAAGTCAATAATTAAATGAGATGTATGAATTACAGTGAAGAGAGAATGAATAATTTGGTTTTCATTTTGAAGAAGATGAGGGCAGAGCGTGGTGCTGATGCATTTTATAGCAAAGTGACCGAAGAATTTGCCAAAAAGCAAAGAAGAATTAAAATCATTAATGAAGTCAGATACTCCACCAACACAAATGTCAGAAGTGAAATTGAAAATGCCCTCAAGCTTATGAAAGCAGATAAAACTCCACGGAAAAATGGCATAACAACAGAGGTGTTAAGTAGGAGAGGAGAAGAGCTGTGGAAAATACTTGTTCTATGCTTCAATCACCACCTGAAGGAGAATCAAATACTGTTACCATGGGAAGAGTTACACAGAATCTTATTTCACAAGAAGGGTGATAAAGAAGATCTAAGAAACTATAATCCCAAGGTAGCGAGCTGGCAGAAACGTTAGCACGTCGGGCGAAATGTGTAGCTGTATTTCGTCTGTCGATACGTTCCGAGTTCAAATTCCACCGAGGTCGACTTTGCCTTTCATCCTTTCGGGGTCGATAAATGAAGTACCAGTTATGCACTGGGGTCGATATAATCGACTTAATCCGTTTCTCTGTCTTTGTTTGTCCCCTCTGTGTTTAGCTCCTTGTGGGCAATAAAGAAATATATAATCCCAAGCTGTTTACAAGGGTCTTAGTCTCAAGATTATTGAAATATCTCACTGACCAGCAGCCAACTGAGCAAGCAGGTTTTTGAATGAATTACAGTGTGATGGAGGTCATATATTCACTTTAACATAGCTTATAGTATCAGCGAAAGAATACAAGCTGCCTCTGAGCATCACTTCCATCAACTATGAAAAGGCCTTCAATAGCACTGAGATGAACACGTGTTGAAATCTCAGAAAATTCAAGGAGTTGAGGCGCAATACATCAAACTGTTCAAGTATGCAAACACCACTGATATAGCTCTGCTAGGGGGGTCACCAGTAAGAGATCCAATTGGGAAAAGCATCAAACAAGGTGATACTGTCTCTTCAAAGCCTTTCTCCACATGTCTAGAAATGGTCATCAGAAACATTGGCTGGACAGGAGGCACGAACACCAACAGTGAGCTACTAGCACATCTCCAATTCACAGATGACAGTAAATTTTCATTCCCCTGCTCGGATCTTTTCGGTTTGAACGGCAGTTTTTTCTGGCGGTGTCATATGAAATTGTCACCCATAATTATGACCCTAGTATCGATCTATTGCATTTCAATCTATTTTAGGGTTAGGGGTGGGGTGTTTTTTTCTTCACAAATGTAAATAAACCCAATCTGTTTCTTAAACGAGGGACATATTCATACGGCACAGAATGTTTTTTAACTCAATGGACGTCAGTGATTGGTTGAAATTGCAGAAATTGAAGAAAAAAAACAACAAATATCTTATAAACTATAGAATTTTCTCCATAAAGCCAAGAGAAAAAGATGTCTTATAAACACATTCTACCAGTATACGAAGTATAAAATTTTTTAGTTACCAAGAAATTATGTTAAAAACTGCTGTTCAAACCGAAAAGATCCCCCTGGTCTATCAACATTTTGATTTGAACTTTGCAGTATTTCACATGGTGGTGGTGGTGGGAAGCATCATTCCTCAGTAAGATCGGGGCTGTGAGGATAAAAAAAAAATGGACGTAGGAGTGGTTGTGTGGTAAGTAGCTTGCTTACCAACAACATGGTTCCGGGTTCAGTTCCCACTGGGCAAGTGTCTTCTACTATAGCCTTGTGAGTGGATTTGGTAGATGGAAACTGAAAGAAGCCCGTCGTATATATATATATGTGTGTGTGTGTGTGTGTATACGTTTGTGTGTCTGTGCTTGTCCCCCCAACATCGCTTGACAACTGATGCTGGTGTGTTTACGTCTACGCAACTTAACGGTTCGGCAAAAGAGACTGATAGAATAAGTACTAGGCTTACAAAGAATAAGTCCTGGGGTCGATTTGCTCGACTAAAGGCGGTGCTCCTGCATGGCCACAGTCAAATGACTGAAACAAGTAAAAGAGTAAATTGCTATGACCACTATATTAAATTGATTTTAAACTTCTAAAACTTGTCCAACCTGTGACAAAGAAAGAATTTGGAGACCCAGTACAAGCGGCACTGTCATGCTCTTAGCTGTCAGAAGTGAAAGTAGTCAACTTCGTGTATTTACGTCAGGTTTATACCTTCGTTTATTTACGTCCCACCACGCTGTTAGGTTTATAAAACAATTGAAGTTCAGTTTAAAGTTTATAAATAAATACATTTCATGTGGGCGCCATGTGGGCGATGTTTCGCTTGTCGTAACACACGTTTCCGTCGATTTCCGTAAAAAATGTAAACACTGAATCGGCCATACATACATACACACACATACATAGATACATACACACACACATACATGCAGACATACATATACACATACACCGAGTAAAAAATTTCAGTTATCTCTCTCTTTCACACATTACTCGGTCTCTTCACACACACTAACAGAAGCACTTCACTTACACAACATACTGTCTGTCTCCCACACCCCATCAAACACACACACGGGGACTTCAAAGAGAAAATTCCTCGTCATAAAATCGCTTCCTCTTAGTCTCTTTCGCTCTCATTACTTATGTAAAAAATAAAAGTTTTTTACGGAAATCGACGGAAACTTGTGCTACGACAAGCGAAACATCGCCTTCATGTGCTATGTATACATATGTATATATCACTTCTGACAGCTAAAAGCATGACAGTGCCGTACAAGCATACCTTGCCTTAAATCGTTTTCGTTTACACGTCGGTTTTCAAAAATAATATAGGGAAAAAAAAATCAAGTGAAGTTATTTTACTCAACTTTACGCCTGTCAGCCAAGATCGCCAAAAGCATATAAAATCATATCAAAATACATACAGTAAATATTAAGATAACATCATAAAGTAGTGGGTACTACTAGCGAAAAGTGGTCCCGATGCGCGCACGTACACACACACACTAAAGTTCTGAAAAGGAAAAAACAATTTAGAATCAATTGTAATCTTCAATGTTTACCAAAGTAATTGTCGAAAAAAAATGTAAGATAAGTAAATAAAACGGCACAGAGTTGAGGCATGTTCCCAAACTCTACCAAATACTCTGAGTTCTCAATAGAAATGAAATGTTGAATACTCTTTACTCCCTTTTACTTGTTTCAGTCATTTGACTGCGGCCATGCTGGAGCACCGCCTTTAGTCGAGCAAATCGACCCCAGGACTTATTCTTTGTAAGCCTAGTACTTATTCTATCGGTCTCTTTTACCGAACGGCTAAGTGACGGAGACGTAAACACACCAGCATCGGTCGTCAAGCGATGTTGGGGGGTATAAACACAGACACTCAAACATATACACACAAATACATACATATATCTATATACATATATACGACAGGCTTCTTTCAGTTTCCGCCTACCAAATCCACTCACAAGGCTTTGGTCGGCCCGAGGCTACAGTAGAAGACGCTTGCTCAAGGTGCCACGCAGTAGGAGTGAACCCTGAACCATGTGGTTTGTAAGCGAGCTACTTACCACACAGACACTAATAGTTTGTTTTTCTACAACTTTATAATGTGACGTAAAGTAGAGGTATTCGGGTATCTAATGTCGGGATACGAAACAGCTCCTTCGAGCGATTTGTGTGTACAAATGCAATTAGGTATCACTTTTCAACAGTTAAGGGGGGAACCATAATCGGCTTCTTTAGATCTATTTATACCTGAGTCCATTTAAGGAAAACAGTTCAACAGAATATTTTACCAGTATATATAATTTACTAACCGTTCGTATTTAAGGAAACATTTTAAATCAAGAGATAATTGCATTAATGTTCAGTATTGGAATTTATTTTTGATCCTATCTAGTATAATTTACCCTTAAAATCTCAATCCTGTATAAAATGTAATAGAAATTAGTGCAGAACTTCGTTGCATGGTTTTTCATTCTACTTCCGGTAATTAATCAGTTTCCAACTAGTTTCCTCGTGTCTTTGATCATGCCGCAAATTACGGTCAGTGCTCCCTACTTTGTTTATCGTTTATACTTTTCTCGTCAACATTATGATTATTTTTTTCTTGTTTTTGTGATTTTTAATGACAATGAAAAAAAAACTCTTACTGATACTGCATAAATGTAAACACGCAAATACAAATTTCTGTATTGTTCATATAGAAATTTTACGGAGTCTACCAAATCTAGAACTTTCTCCCGTGTCCCTTTTTTTTGTTTTGGGGGTATATTTCTCGTATTATTTTTCTGTTTTTAATCGCAGTAGTATTTTCGAGGTTATATTTTCAGTAAAAAAAAAACCAAACAAAAAAAACGACCGCTAATTAACTTAATAAACGTTTGATTAAATGGCAATATTAATGGTAAAGTTGTGTTCTAAGTTATGTACTATAGGTGCTGGTGGGGGCAAACAGACACAAATAATTATATTTGACAGGCATCTATGCAGTTTTCTTCCACCAAATTCACATTGTGTTTGTCTGCTCGGGACTGTAATGGAAGACACAGGTGTAACGCGGAAGGACTGAACCTGAAACCAAGTGGTCTGCAAAGCAAGTTTTTTAATCACACCACCATGCGTGCACCTGTTACTGCATAACTTGCTGAAATTTTGCACAGATATGTTTTCTAGAGTGTATAATACGATGTTGTTGACAATATAGCCCACCCTTAGTCTTTTCTTTCACAACTCTTTTTAAAATGGTATTTTGCGGAAATGTTTTTTCGAGATCGTAGATTACTTAATGCCGATATTTCAAGCATATTAATCAGAAATTGGTGATAATTAAAGTCGAGGTGTAATTTACATCCTCGAAAAAATTTTCGAGGCGTAGTTTACATCCTTGAAAAAATATCTACAAAATGTTATGAATTCGAAGCGAGTTATGAGAAAATAAAGACGCAAATGGGCAGAATGATGCAAGACTATTTCCTAATATTTTTTTATAGTATTATCAAATTAATCGTAATCGTCACCCTCGTAAATTTCTTAAAAAATATGCATTTCAGAAAGTTACGGAGGAAAAAAAATTCTGTTGGGTCGGAATACGCCAATGTGATTGATGGCCATGCTCTTACGGACAGCAGGAATTTTCTTCTGCCTTAGAAAATGCTCAGACTTTTACCCAAATTGACTTAGTAATAGCAGATTGATAAGACCAGACTAGTGTCGAGCTGGAAGCTGTTAGCAAAACAGATGTTGCAACACCCTTTCTTCAGTTTCAATGTCTTTGTATACCTTTTGGTCTTGAACATTCCAGTGTTTCTTAGACACTACCCTATGGGATCTACTCTATGAGTTTGCTTATATTGACATTTTATGAGTGGCAAGTTCCATGGAAGACAAACATGAACAACACCTCAAAATTTTGTTTGAATGTTCATGAGACTATGGGATTGTTACTAACTCTCATATGTATCATCATCATCGTTTAACGTCCGCTTTCCATGCTAGCATGGGTTGGACGGTTCAACTGGGGTCTGTGAAGCCAGAAGGCTGCACCAGGCTCCAGTCTGATCTGGCAGTGTTTCTACGGCTGGATGCCCTTCCTAACGCCAACCACTCTGTGAGTGTAGTGGGTGCTTTTTACGTGCCACCGGCATGGAGGCCAGGCGAGGCTGGCAAACGGCCACGATCGGATGGTGCTTTTTACATGCCACCGGCACGGAGGCCAGGCGAGGCTGGCAACGGCCACGATCGGATGGTGCTTTTTACGTGCCACGGGCACGGAGGCTAGTTCCTAATTTCATCACTTCCCTCCTTGGGATATATACTATTGACAAGGAAGGAATTTATCTACTCTGTGGAACAAAATCAATCCTTGAATTTCCTACTGCATATTCACTACACATTTGTGTTGGTATTTTATTCCCCATTATGTCAAGGTAATTCAATTCTTCATGCATTTTATCATAAAAAAAAAAGGAACCTCAAAGTAAACAACCTGCAACAGTTATGATGAGGATATATCTAAAATCTGGGAGGCATTTTCAATAGCCTAAAATATGTATACATTTTCAAGATTTTAACATACACATATGCACACAAAAAAAATTAAAAGATTCTATCTTTTATCTTCACTTATGCACTCAAGCATGTTTTTAATAACACTTTTGACACTTGGCAATGGCTAACTGCCATGTGGAAAAGTGTTGTAGCAGCTGTTTTCAGGGTTGTTGCAATCATATGACATTTTAACTTTATGAATAATCAGATTTGGACCTGATGGGGAGTAAATCACATCATCTGTGTTGTTTGAGAGGAAGAGTTTTTTTTGTTTTTACTATAGGGATAATAAATCTCTGAACGAGGTATAAACAGCAACTGCACGACAATGTGAGGTATATTTGCCATCTCAATATGTCTAACCACTAAGGGTGGGTGTTACTGTAGCTTGTAGCCCAGGAGAACATCTCCAGCTGGCTTTAGGCACACTTTCTGTGCACTTAAAGTATTTGCAAAGGGAGGTGATTGTCGTACGCTGATGACAGGTCAATACCTAGAAACTGCAGTCCGTGCGTATCACTTAGGTTGACGAGAGAGGGATGACTTCTCTTTGCAAATACCATAAGAGCACAGAAAGTGTGCCTAAAGCCAGCTGGAGACGATGTTCTCCTGGGGCTACAAGCTACAGTAACACCAACCCTTAGTGGTTAGCCATATTCAGATGGCAAATATACCTCACACTATAGGGATAATTCTAAGAAAAATATGTCTCTTGGCCCTCCTTTCTATAGTTTGACATCTGATTAATGTGTCTCAGTTTTCCTCATTCTCTGAAATAAAGCTTTAATATATGTTAGGAAACTCACACTCTGTCTTGTCCAGATATCAATATTATTTTAATAACATGAAAACACTCATATTTTTAACAACAAATATTGGTCTTGAAATTCTACTATCAACTACTTATGATATCACCATGGGCTCTTTGGACTGGCCCCTAGTCACCAACTTGGTGGGCCCATTCCTCCTATTTCAGATTAATCAACACTTCTCTGGGCTTAATGGATTTCCATATAGATGAGATACTCTCTTCATATCTGCTGGGAGCTTGAAGTTAGGCATTGAGCATACATGCATGCTCTCTTGCCACAACAAGGCCAGATCCAAGAGGGGATTAGTACAAACAACTAAACAAATTACTAGATTATATGTTTCTTTCGTGAGAGCTGATTAATGATGATAACAATAACTAATTTTGAGACTTTTGAAAGTAAAGTTGTTGAAAAAATTATGTAATTCATAAAATTCATCATCATTCCCTCTCTCTCTTTCGGAGAGGCACAAGCACCTACACACACATATACACACACACGGCAGTAACTTCCACCTACCAAATTTAATCACAAAGCTCCGGTCGGCTTGGGGCTATAGCGGAAGACACCTACCCAAAGTGCCACGCAGTGGGACTGAACCCGAAACCATGTAGTTAGGAAGCAAGCTCTCTAACCACACAGCCATGCCCGCACCCAGAAATTTATTTCTTATACTATTGGGTTAACTGGAATTTTGTTTTGGACTTTAGTTTCTGTAAATTGTGAAGCAACCATTTCTATAATCCATTGTCATTATCACTGTTTTTTCAGGAGATTAGTGAAGCTACTGCTTTGAAAGAGAAAGGCAACACTTTATTTAAGAATGGCCAGTATGAAGAAGCTGTCAGTGCTACACCGAAGCTTTGAATATCAGCGATGTTCCTACTGAAGAGAAAATAGCCTGCCTTAAAAACCGAAGTGCTTGTTATCTTAAAACAAAACAGTATCTGTTTGCTGTTTCAGATGCTACTGAAGGTTAGTAAATATACTCTTTACTCTTTTACTTGTTTCAGTCATTTGACTGCGGCCATGCTGGAGCACCGTCTTTAGTCGAGCAAATCGACCCCGGGACTTATTCTTTGTAAGCCCAGTACTTATTCTATCGGTTTCTTTTGCCGAACCGCTAAGTGACGGGGACGTAAACACACCAGCATCGGTTGTCAAGCAATGCTAGGGGGACAAACACAAATACACAAACACACACACGACAGGCTTCTTTCAGTTTCCGTCTACCAAATCCACTCACAAGGCATTGGTCGGCCCGGGGCTATAGCAGAAGACACTTGCCTAAGATGCCATGCAGTGGGACTGAACCCAGAACCATGTGGTTGGTTAGCAAGCTACTTACCACACAGCCACTCCTGCGCCTATGTCTAGTATTTACTAATAATAGGTTTACTTGTTGAATGTTTAGTTTTTCTTGTTTGATTTTATGATTAATATTTCCTCATTGAGAAGCATGAATAACCCCAAAAATATTTGTTTGTGTATCATTTAAAAATCATCCATATTAGATGTTAACAATTCTCTACATTATAAGCCGGATGATAATAAATGAATTTAGATTTTGATATAACTCCAGTTTACATTATTTACATTCAATGGATATTTGTCCTCATCTTGTTTGTTGTTAACAAACAAAACAAGATGAGGACAAATATCCGTCGAATGTAAATAATGTACATAATTCCTCATCTCTTAAATATAGAACTGTAACTCCAGTTTAGTTTATTCCGTTTAGTACTTGAGCAAAAATTTGGGAGTGACTCATAGATTCTTTACACTGGTCATGTAATGCTTTTATTTTATCTAGTTTAGTGAATCAGATAGGTGCTACTCTTGTTTGTTTTTGACAAAATGAGGAAAATGTTAATTCGTGTTAGATATCAAGCATGAAATCATGTTCTACTTGAGAAAGTTAAAACAAAAAAAAAAAAAAAAAAAAAAAAAAAAAAAAAAAAGCAGTCTCTTTAACTACTTTGTTAGTTGACACTAGGTAAATCTTTGTAACAGCTTTATGTAGTAACTTTTGTGAGCGTATTAGCCATTTGTATGATTACTGACCATGTGTCAGTAACTTTGAAAATTTTTTTTGTTTGTAATTCATAGATGGCGGTACCCCAGTATGGCCACAGCTCGTGAGCTGAAACTAGATAAAAAAAAAAAATAGACCTTATCATTCATAAGCTTTTCTATTTTTATATAAATTTCAGCTTCCTGATAAATATAAATAGGTTGTAGTGAGAGTTTGATTCAAGACCTCACATGTTCAGTTTTCAGTTAAAACCACATTCAGGTCAGGTGATGTTCTTTGATTACCAATCAATCAGTTTGAAGAAACATCATGCCCTATCAAGCTGCCAGACGAGATGGTGAAGATGCTGACGACCGCTTTGTTCAAAGCCTCCCTTTACTTCAAGTGGCCTGAACTCTTTACATGAACACCACCCTGTACTTAACTCCATGTCCCCCTACATGGCCTTGCTATTTGCTTTTGAGCCAAATTAACTAACTAACTAACTAACATGTTCTATGATCTTTTCCTGTGCAAAAGAGGTTATAAAAGCAAAATTGCGCCAAGATCAACTGCAGAGGTTGAGAGTTACTGGAGAACATACATCCTCACCAGTTACCAAAAGCCAATATCAGAGCAAGCTACAGCAGAAGCTGTCAAGTTTTCCTTTGAATTTTAATCTGGGTATAAAGGACTTCCTAAACAATGACAGACCAACCTTTTCCTGCCTCTCAAGCAACACTGATCTTTTCTGTTCATGATTTAAGTACATCTAAGTCCTTTTTCTAATAACCTACATAACACTATTGGCAACTATTAGAAAATCATTCATATGCAATGTAAATATTCTAATTTCCTAAATCTCTCTATATATAAAGCTGAAGTTGTCTGTGTATGGCAGGTTTGGTAACCTTCAACTAACACTATCTCCTCTGAGACCCTGTGGCGCAAGTTGACCAAAATTGAGAGTATGATAGAAGAAGGCTTGCTCTTCCTTCCGTAGAAGGAAAAATTCAAATCGGACCATGTTAACGCCAAAAATTATTTACATCAAAAAGGTGCTTTTTTTCTATGAAAATCCATATTTTTTACAATTTTATGACTGCTGTGTCATCATTTTTCGGTGTATTTCAACCAGAAAAATATTCACTTAAAGAGAATAACAAGCTACATAATGCAAAATTTTTACTTTTCAAAAATTGCAGTTCTAAAGGGTCGAAACAAACCTGACCAACGCCGAGTGATACTGCTAGTAACAAATTAACTTCAAATATTTACTCATTGAGGTTTGTTATTGGAACAACATGTGACTGCTTCACCCCAACTCAACAACCCATACACCAACAACACCTAGAGTGTGATTATTTTGACTATATAATTGATATTTTAGGTATTCGGCTATGTTATATTTTAGTTATTTTAACACTGTGCCTGTGGCATGTAAGCTAACCATCCGAACGTGGCCGTTGCCAGCGCCACCCCCGACGGGCCTCCGTGCTGGTGGCACATAAAAAGCACCATCTGATCGTGGCCGTTGCCAACCTCGCTTGGCCTCCGTGCCGGTGGCATGTAAAAGGCACCATCCGATCGTGGCCGTTTGCCAGCCTCATCTGGCACCTGTGCTAGTGGCACGTAAAAAGCACCCACTACACTCACAGAGTGGTTGGCGTTAGGAAGGACATCCAGCCGTAGAAACACTGCCAGATCAGACTGGAGCCTGGTGCAGCCTTCTGGCTTCCCAGACCCCAGTTGAACCGTCCAGCTCATGCTAGCATGGAAAGCGGATGCTAAACGATGTCTTTCTTGATGATAGACATCCTCTTGTCTAAATCATTCCTTACACTACACAAATGTTTGTTTGGTTTTATATTAATATTTTTCATTTTGTTTTCTTGTAGCTCTCAAAGAAAATCCTCATGATACAAAAGCTTTGTATCGGCGTTGCCAAGGATACCAAGAGTTGGGACAAATTGAAGATGCTTACAAAGATGCTACACAATTAATTAAAATAGATCCAAAAAATCAAGCTGTCCAGATAATTATGCAAAAACTTGTGTCTCCAATGCAGGAAAAAGTTAGTTTTGTTTTTATTAATTTTTATCAAGCTAATGAGGTGTTTTTGATGTGCTCCTGTTTCTATGCCTACATGGAATAGATATTTACATCACCAGTTACTTTTTATGTCATATTTTTCTTGATAATTTCTTTTGACATAAGTGTTTCTGCTTGGGTAATCTTTTAGAGGTGAAAGGGTGTAATATATATAAAATAATGTTCCTTCTCGAGCTATGCCAGGCTCATAAGTACCGGTTTCCCGGTTTCAGTGGCGTTGAAATTCCCCACCTGGATGGGACGCTGGTCTGTCGCAGGATTACTCATTTTTGCCAGCTGAGTGAACTGGAGTAACGTGAAATGAAGTGTTTTGCTCAAGAACACGACGCATCGCCCAGTCCAGGAATCGAAACCACAACCTTATGATCATGAGTCCAACACCCTAACAACTAAGCCACGCACCTCCACCGAGATGAAAGGGTAGCTATGTATACTCTTTACTCTCTCTTTTACTTGTTTCAGTCATTTGACTGCGGCCATGCTGGAGCACCACCTTTAGTTGAGCAAATCGACCCCGGGACTTATTCTTTGTAAGCCCAGTACTTATTCTATTGGTCTCTTTTGCTGAACCGCTAAGTGACGGGGACGTAAACACACCAGCATCGGTTGTCAAGCAATGCTAGGGGGACAAACACACACACACATATATATATATATATATATATATATATATACACATTTATACGACAGGCTTCTTTCAGTTTCCATCTACCAAATCCACTCACAAGGCATTGGTCGGCCCGGGGCTATAGCAGAAGACACTTCCCCAAGATGCCATGCAGTGGGACTGAACCCGGAACCATGTAGTTGGTTAGCAAGCTACTTACCATACAGCCACTCCTGCGCCTATTATGATGTATAATAGAAAACATCTTGTCCACAGTAAAAGTTGTCACTTATTCAGAAGATTATAGAAACCAACCACATTTAAGTGCTGTGGATTTCTGTTTCCTGCAATGATTTATTTTTAACTTTTGATTAATCTTTTGCAAATTTCACACAATTGTTTGTCTGTCATAGGATAATAATGTGTTTTTTTTTAAAAAAAACCAAACATTCTCCAAATATGAATTTGTTTTACAAGATACCTGATGTGAAATCATGTGTAGAAACAGATATTGTTATATTTGGAGATGGTCATATTTTTGTCAATAAAACTTACTATATAGGCGTAGGAGTAGCTGTGTGGTAAGTAGCTTGCTTATGAACCACATAGCTCCAGGTTCAGTCCCACTGTGTGGTACCTTGCGCAAGTGTCTTCTACTATAGCCTCGGGCCGACCAAAGCCTTGTGAGTGGATTTGGTAGACAGAAACTGAAAAGAAGCCCGTCGTATATATATATATATATATATATATATATATATATATGTATATATATATATATATATATATATATATATATATATATATATATATGTATATGTATATATATATATATATGTATATATATATATATGTATATTATATATGTATATATATATATATATATATATATGTATATATATATATATATATATATATATATGTATATATATATATATATATGTATATATATATATATATATGTATATATATATATATATATATATATATATAATATATATATATATGTTATATATATATATGTATGTGTGTGTATATGTTTGTGTGTCTGTGTTTGTCCCCCAACATCGCTTGACAACCGATGCTGGTGTGTTTATGCCACCGTAACTTAGCAGTTCGGCAAAAGAGACCGATAGAATAAGTACCAGGCTTCCAAAGAATAAGTCCTGGGGTCGATTTGCTCGACTAAAGGCGGTGCTCCAGCATGGCCACGGTCACATGACTGAAACAAGTAAAAGAGTATATACTTGGTCTTCACTTCAGCTTTATTATTATTATTATTATTTAGTGTCCTTTGTCTAAGCTCTTTGGTCACACATCCTGTGACCTCTTCAATGATTCTTTATCCCATGTGTCTCATCTTGTTCTCTTTAGTCCAATAATAATAAAAACTGAAATGAAGACCAAGTATGTAGTGTGTTTTATTGGCAAAAATAAGACCATCCCCAAATATAACAATATTCTCCAAATATTTTTCTGCTTAGGAGGTGACTGAAACTGTTAAGCAGGGATTGATTCTCTGAATTCTAGCATTACAACTCATGTGGCTAACTCATCTCTTCCTTCTTCCAAGGTTGATAAACTAAGTTTTACACTGGTCTTTAGTTATGTAGTGTAGGTATTAGGGTTGTTAAATAACTACTGATGAATATCAACATATGATGGACTGTGTATTACATTCATAATAACCACACTAATAGTTTCATGTAATATCATAGGTCACTCTTTCTGGGAATTCAGAATCTCAGATTTTTTTAATGCTCCATGGAATTTCTAGAAAGTTTGACCTGACTATTTGGTAGGAAGATTCCAGCTCACTTGCTCACAAACCTGCTGATTTGACTCTCTTCTTGTCTTGAGACAGCATTTACCCGGGGTGGGTTGAGCTGGCTTCATTCATCCTCAATGCTGCATCTCTCACAAACGCCGTGCAGGCCTGGCGATTTGAGGCTAAACGACCGCGTGATATCCAACCACTCCCTATTCCAGCGGCGAATGCTGTAGACATGGGGGCCTAGGTTGGGTTCCAGATCAGCCTTGACTGTCATCAGCCAGGTTTTTCGTTGTCCACCATATCGCTTTCGCCAACCCTGAAGGGGAGCTGGGGCAATTGCTTCGTAGATGAATTCTCCTGGTTGATGACGGAGGGCATGACCCAGCCAACGCAGACGTCTTGTTAGTATGACTTGTCGGAGAGAGGTGATTCTGCAGTGGTGTTGCACCGAATTGTTGGACACAAAGTGATTCCATCGGACATGAAGGACATGATTTGACTGGCTGAGCTGTGTTTGCATTGGTGCTAATGCCTTTTATGGCAACATTTAGTTTTTCATAATGGGTCTTGCTTTTATGAGTGTGGTAGGCTCTGTCCTGCACACAAGGGTACAAAACTCAGGAACAGTCACACTGCAAGTTCAGTCAGCTTCGTCCATTCTATGAAATAATTTGGTCGTGCTGGTCAAAATGCTTAAAAATTCACTCTGTCAAAACTATTGTAATTTTCAGGTTAAAGAACGTACAAGTATGGATGGTAAAGTTGCTCAGATGTTCAGTTTGGCATTCCAGGATAATCCAGATGTGACAAGAGAAACAAAACTAACGGTAAGTTTGACAATGTGAAATAATTGTTACAACTGGTAATTGGTTTTATGTAGCTAATTGATGCTGGAAATATATTTTGTTATATCATTTAAATGAAATTGTTTGAGCTTGGTTAATAGATAAATGAAAACTAATTACGTTACTAACGAGCTCCTGTAAGTACTGAGGAGAAAGCTATGTTAAGCTTTTACAGTTCAACATAGTTACTTCGATAATCTTGTATGTTTAAATTATTATTTAGATTTTTTGAGTAACTGTTAAATTTTTACAATTTAGCTAAATTATTCAGACTTGTGTATTTTCATTGACATCTTTGCCAAAGTGTAGTATGAGAAAATGATCAAAATACAAGAAACTTGAAATGGAAATAAGATGTGGAGAATGTAAATACTTATTTCTTTATCACCCACAAGGGGCTAAACATAGAGGGGACAAACAAGGACTGACATAGGTATTAAGTCGATTACATCGACCCCAGTGTGTAACTGGTTCTTAATTTATCGACCCCGAAAGGATGAAAGGCAAAGTCGACCTCGGCGGAATTTGAACTCAGAACGTAACGGCAGACGAAACGACCGCAAAGCATTTCGCCCGGCGTGCTAACGCTTCTGCCAGCTCGCCGCAGAATGTAAATACTGGCATCTTGGTAGTGTTTCTGAAAATGTTTGATGTGTTGAGAAGCAGAATTATGCATCTGAGATGTGATCACCAGTGTATCAACTGTAGAGATGGTCGTGGTTTTGTGTGAGACTATGATGACGGTAGAATTGACCAGAAAGAGAAAGTTCTCAGAGACATATTGGCACTGACATCTTGTACAATGTTATGTAATTCATGTCATAATATGTGAAAATATGTAACGATTCTACAGTCTATTTGCTTCCTCGGATGTCATGAGGATATATGCTTGTGTATGTGCACACACTTGTGTGTGTGTGTGTAAATATGTATGCCTTTGTTTATATGTACTTATTTGTGCATACGTATATATCTATATTTACTACATGTCTGTGTATCTTAACATGTAACTTTGAAGAAAGTATGTATGCTGATGTAAATTTAAGAGAGTGTGTATTTATGTATGTTGGTAAGGGCGTGTGTGTGTATGAGCGTGAGTATATGTATTTGTGTGTCCGTGGGCATCTGTGTGCTTTATATGAATATCTGTGCATGTATCTCTTTACATATAATATGTATGGTATGTATATGAACTGGCAGAAATGTTAGCATGCTGGGCAGAATGCTTAGTGGTATTTCGTCTGCCGCTACGAACCGTCCAACCCATGCTAGCATGGAAAACGGACGTTAAACGATGATGATGATGATGGTTATTTTATTAAACACTGCTACCATTATTAGTTGCATCACCTCTGTCATCATCATCTTTGCAGGGTTTAGATTCTTTGATTCTGTCATTATTAGTGCTAAAAGCAGTATGTTAGCTAATTACACATGACTAATTAAAAGCAATTATTTCATTTCTGATTCATCAAATTTATTGATTATATTTTGTCAGGCAACCAACAACATTATAGTTCTTGCTCGTGAGGAATCCGGAGCTCAGAAAATAATCAGAGAAAATGGTATTTTTTTCCTTCACAAAATGGCACTAATGAAAGAGGATTCTGAACTTCAGCAAGCTTCTTACCGTGCATTGGCTAACCTTGCAGAAAATAGCCGAATTCGAGTAAGTGACAATCATCAATGCTTATTCTTTTATTGGTATTTTTTTTATACTTCATCAGTTGAAATGTTTTTTGGAAGTTAATACCTTAGAATAGTTTGTTTTACTTTTTTGCAGATTAATAGTAAAGTTTTGATGTATTTAAAATGCTAATTACTCATAGCTGTTATGAGGTGCTGTTTATTAATTAGTGTGGCTTGGACAGATGTTTAGATTTAAACATATTTTACCTGGGTGTAGGAGTGGCTATGTGGTAAGTAGCTTGCTTACTAACCACATGGTTCCGGATTCAGTCCCACTACGTGGCACCTTGGGCGAGTGTCTTCTACTATAGCCTCGGGCCAACCAAAGCCTTGTGAGTGGAATTGGTAGACGGAAACTGAAAGAAGCCCGTCGTATATGTGTATATATGTATGTGTGTGTGTATATGTTTGTGTGTCTGTGTTTGTCCCCACAACATCGCTTGACAACTATGCTGGTGTGTTTACGTCCCCGTAACTTAGCGGTTCGGCAAAAGTGACTGATAGAATAAGTACTAGGCTTACAAAGAATAAGTCCTGGGGTTGATTTGCTCGACTAAAGGCGGTGCTCCAGCATGGCCACAGTCACGTGACTGAAACAAGTTAAAAGAGTATGTTCTTAAAGTTTTACCGAGGGTCCTTAACTTTATTAGAGAAGGGATGTAAAAGGAGCAGGTTATTTGACTGACGCAAATAATTGTCCAAAAACTGTTGAGAATTTTGGAAATTATATAATGGTGGAAAGAATATTTCAAATTTAAACAGGTCGGTGTAATTGTTTGTGCACATTTGTATTAATTTTACAGATTTTTAAGTGGCAATGAAAGCAGGTATTTTTGGAACTCCATTGATGGAAAATTACTAGTTTGAAATTGTCAGTTTTCAAAAAGGCTGAATCTGCTATGAAGACTATTATTTGTTTAAAGTGTATGTACCTTTTGGTAATAGGATCCTTGCCCCACCCAAAAAAAAAAACTTCTCATAGAAAGTTACTTCTCTCTGAGTTTCATATTTTCAACAAGATATCTAATACCATTAATATTACAGAAGATAAATGTTTGTTTTTGTCTATATCTTTATCTACATATATCTGAAAATGCTGTAATATCTATGAAGTGATTTTATAATGTTGTTTACTTGTTTTTACAGGCAGAAAAAATTCTAAAAGAAATAAGTCTTCCAGTGGTATTGGAAACATTGAATACTTCTAATGAGAAACTATGTGTGACAGCTTCTCAACTTATATCCGGTATAATCAATGCTATTACAGATGTTGATGCATTCAAAGCACTTGTCAAAGAACAGACTGCTATGAAAAGAAGAGGAGAACGTGTGAAGCCAGCAAAATTTACAATAGGTAATTCTATGAAACTATTTAGGGGATAATACTTTTCCTGTCAAATTTTCTATTTCTTTCTTTAGCTTTGCATAAAATAAAAAAAAACCCATCTCATATTGCTGTAATTACATACATATTATAAGATGTTCAAAAGACTTCCACTGTGACTGACCTTGCAACACAAGCTCTCCTATATTGGGTAATTTATCAATTATAGATAATACATGAAGGCACGTAAGAGAACCATCCGAACGTGGCCGTTGCCAGCGCCGCCCCGACTGGCCTCGTGCTGGTGGCACGTAAAAAGCACCATCTGTTCGTGGCAGTTGCCAGCCTCGCCTGGCCCCCGTGCCGGTAGCACGTAAAAAGCACCATCTGATCGTGGCCGTCCGATCATACAGCACAATGTTTTTTACCTCAATGGACATCAGTGATTGGTTGAAATTGCAGAAATTGAAGAAAAAAACCCAAATATCTAACAAACTAGAATTTTCTCAATAAAGCCAAGAGAAAAGGTGTTTTATAAACACATTCTACCTGTATACGAAGTTTAACATTTTTTAGTTACCTAGAAATTATGTATCAGCAAACCAATTCTCTTGTGTCAGTGGAATGATAAACTACACAAAACCCGTACAGTAAAGTAGTTGATGAAAAAAGCAGCATCCAGTTATGAAAACCATATTGAAACGCATGACATATACAGCAACAAAGATTTTCTGTGTTGTGTGTAACATAACAAAGGACAGTAACCAAAGGCAAAATTATGTTAGACTTACTTTACTCATGCAGCTACAGAAAACACCCTAAAATGATGATGATGGCACCACCATTGGTATTATTGTCATTGTCATTTTATGTTAATTTTTTTCCATACTTGCATGGGTTTGATAAGTCTAATAGCATTTTACCTCTGTTACTGTCATCCAACCAAAATGCAAATATATGGGAAACTACCACCTGTGTCATCTCTTGTGAAAGGTAGAAGAGTCCAGTTTGCTGGACATTGTTGTAGAGCTGAAAACGAGGCAATTTCTACTCTTCTTCTCTGGAAGCCATCTACTTGCAATACCAGAGGGCGCACACTCTCCTACCCTGATGTAATCTCCAGGGGTACAGGCATCCAGCAACAGGACCTCCGTAATGCTATGATGGACCATGAAGTCTGGCGTAGCATGGTAAATTCCATTGTCTCGACCACGGTCGAACAATGATGATGATGTTATTGTGTATGGTGTTGATGAATTTTTAATGTAATTTGCAGTTTTTTGTAAAAAAACAATTTGGTACAATCACAAGCAAATTATAACAGCTCCAAAAATTAATTACAAATGTACCTTTCGTAAATTTCTTGAAAATTATCCGTGTAGTGTTTGAAAACAATCTATTGCATAAAAGTGCCAATATAAGCATGTGCTATGAATAAATGAAAATAGTCATATCCATATGTATTTAGTCTCACTGTGAATTTAGGCCTGCAAAAAACTTCTTAGTAACTTAAGTATAAAACTGACCAATCCCATTGTTATTTGGCAATTCATACAAAATAAAGAAGTGGAAGGCTACTTAGCAAAAATGTTAACGAAACTGCCTAATGCACAACTTGGTCGACAACCTGATACTAATTACTAGAGTACAAATACAAAATGGGTCGTGAGTAATTAAGTATACAGACATATTTAGTACCATTGTAAAATTAACCCAATGAAGGTCTTTTTGACAGTTTAAGATGAAAAACTATGTATGTATGTGTGATATTGTAGATACCAACCAACCTACTATGAATGAACAATATGTTCAAGTGATGGAAAAGAGGAATAGGTTATAATGTTGGGATCTTTTCGGTTTGAACGGCAGTTTTTAACATAATTTCTAGGTAACTAAAAAATGTTAAACTTCGTATACTGGTAGAATGTGTTTATAAAACATCTTTTTCTCTTGGCTTTATTGAGAAAATTCTATAGTTTGTAAGATATTTGTTGTTTGTTTTCTTCAATTTCAACCAATCACTGACGTCCATTGAGGTAAAAAAAATTCTGTGCCGTATGAATATGTCCCTCATTTAAGAAACAGATTAAGTTTATTTACATTTGTGAAGAAAAAAGATACCCTTCCCCCCACCCCTAACCCTAACTAACCCTAACCCTAAAATAGATTGAAATGCAATAGATCGATACTAGGGTCATAATTATGGGTGACAATTTCATATGACACCGCTAGAAAAAACTGCCGTTCAAACCGAAAAGATCCTAATGTTGTTATGAAACTTTCTCATGTCTACTTGCTCTGCCAAGTAGATGCTTATGTGGCAACGATGTAAAGCGATTGACCATATTTTGGAAAAATGTTCAATTGTTTTATTTGCTTTTATAATTCAATTAATACCAGTTTGCGTTTTTGTGTGAGGAATATTTCTTGAGTTGTATCTTTGTGGGGAAAATAAAGTTTTATTCAATTTGTTTTTAGATGAAGCAGCTCAAACATTTGTTGATGAAATCTTCAGTTCATTGACTAAAATGTTACCCAGTCGCAAGCTAGCAGCTAGAGGTCGAGATGCCATCATGGAGATCTTCATTAAATACATTACAGGAGTGAGTGGTGTTGGGTGGAGCAAAAAATTTATGGAAAGTGAAGGTGAGTTTATAACTGCTTTTGATGAAATTTCAAATGTGTTTCACTGAGATCATGAAAATATGTATTACTCTTTACTCTCTTTTACTCTTTTACTTGTTTCAGTCATTTGACTGCGGCCATGCTGGAGCACCACCTTTAGTCGAGCAAATCGACCGCGGTACTTATTCTTTTGTAAGCCCAGTACTTATTCCATCGGTCTCTTTTGCCGAACCGCTAAGTGACGGGGACGTAAATACACCAGCATCAGTTGTCAAGCAATGCTAGGGGGACAAACACAGACACACAAACATGCACACACACACACATATATATATATATATATATATATACATATATACGATGGGCTTCTTTCAGTTTCCATCTACCAAATCCACTCACAAGGCATTGGTCGGCCCGGGGCTATAGTAGAAGACACTTGCCCAAGGTGCCACGTAGTGGGACTGAACCCGGAACCATGTGGTTGGTAAGCATGCTACTTACCACACAGCCACTCCTGCGCCTATTATTGTATTATTGTGGTTAAGTTATGGGCTTGCTAGTTTTAAAGTGATGGATCCAAAAGTCATAAGTTATGGTTTGAAATTATACCCTAATAACGATGCTATGTATTTAAATAAGTATTTTTTCCTTCATTCTATTTGACTGGTTATCTAAAAGATTTGTTGTATCAAGAAATTAGCTAAAAATTTGTATGGGCTACTCTCTTTACATCTGAGTTATCTGGTTGGAATTTTTTTTTATTCAATATTTGTTTAAAGTCACCAAACATATGAGGTGTAACTTTGGAATGTTCTTGGTAATTTATTTTTTTATATTTTGATAACTTTTCCTCTATTTGTCTTTTAATCACTTAGTATTGAAACTGCTATCATAAAGACACTTATTTGTTTACACCAGTCAAATAGTTTTCATCAATTTATCTAAACGAGCATCCATAACTGAAACTAGTTAAATCCAGCCACCATACACACAGTTTCACAGCAACCATACCTTACTTTGGCAACAGAAAAAAAACAAAAAAACTCCACCAAATCTTACAACATTTGTCATCATTTAGATACTAAATAGTTGAAGTGAACAGTTAACTTTACAGCTTTTAATCTAGTGACTTTAAGTTAAACATTAACCCTTTCGTTACTGTATTTATTTTGAGATTCTCTGTTTTTCTTTTAATTACTTTAACCCTTTAGCATTTAAACCGGCCATATCCAGCCAAAAGTATTCTGCCTGTTTTATGTTCAAACTGGCCAGATCTGGTCTCTCACACCAGCCCTACAATATCGTTTGAAAAATTAACAGCTACCTCATCAGAATCTCATAGCTACAAGATAATGCTTGATTAGTTCAAAACAATGTGGATAAAGAAGCATTAATTTTGGCAGAATAATGCGAACACTAAAGGGTTAAATATAACAAAGAATTTAGTAAAATAACTTAGTTATCATTCAGCTAGTGTTAGGAACATAAATTGTGTCTAAGGATTGGTGGAAGATTTCAATTCAAAACTTATGAAAATATGACATTTGTACTCAGAGCCAGAGCCGGTTTCAGCCAGGTTGGTAATGAAAGGGTTAATCATTGATTTTTATCATTTGTTTTTCCCCAATATAACTGTTGCTTTGTAATTAAAAGAAAACCTTTCTTTCATAATATACAGTTGTTTTTTTTTTTTTATAATTTAATTTTCTAGGCCTTTATAGTTTATTAACCATTGCTGGCATCCATTGTAAAGTTGAATCAGTGATCAAAGTGACTATGCATTCAAGAATGCATTCGGCATTACTACTAACGAGGATCTATGATGATATGATTGGTGATAAACAAAGAGATCATTTTAAAGAACGTTGTCATGACTACTTCAAGTAAACATTTTTCTTCATTTACAATTTTTTTCCTTTGCAAAGCATTTATTTTCAGTTCATAAAACTATTTCTACAATCATCATGAATGATGATTGTGATGTTATACTTAGTTCATATATTGAATAACACAGAATAATGTCTCTTGTAAAACTTATTACCTATTATAGAATTCAGTAGGGTTGGACTGTAATTAGTTTGTGTGTGTTTAGTAGTAGAGAGAAAAAGTCGGATCTTTTCCGTTTGAACGGCAGTTTTTTAAAATAATTTCCACGTAACTAAACACTTTTAACCCTTTAGCATTCAGATTATTCTGTCAAATGTAAAGCTTATGTATTCACACCATGTAAAATTAATCTTGCATCATTTCATGGCTTTGAGATTTCAATGATGTGATTGTTTATTTTTAAAAATGACACAATTAGGTAGCTATGAATGACCATATCTGACTAGTTTGAACATAAAATAGGTAGAATATTTTGGCCGGATATGGCCGGTTTAAATACTAAAGGGTTAAACTTCGTATACTGGTAGAATGTGTTTATAAAACATCTTTTTCTCTTGGCTTTATTGAGAAAATTCTATAGTTTGTAAGATATTTGTTGTTTTTTTTCTTCAATTTCTGCAATTTCAACCAATCAATGACATCTATTGAGGTAAAAAAAAAACATTCTGTGCCGTATGAATATGTCCCTCGTTTAAGAAACAGATTGGGTTTATTTACATTTGTGAAGAAAAAAAGATACCCTTCCCCCACCCATAACCCAGATTGAAATACAATAGCTCGATACTAGGGTCATAATTATGGGTGACAATTTCATATGACACCGCTAGAAAAAACTGCCGTTCAAACCGAAAAGATCCGAAAAGTCTTCCTCTGGATAAAACAGTCTTTTGTAAGTAGCTTTTCTCATGTGAGGAATTGAACTCAGAATGGGCAGATAGTGAATAACTTGTCCACTCTACGGTGCAGCCACAACTTTTAGCTTATAGGTCTTCAAGCATAATGGAAGTGTCTACAATTATCTTGTTAGTGATAGCATGAAAGAAATATGTATGGTAAATGCCGTAATTATTGTTTACAAAGCATTTATTTTCAGTTTGTAAAACAATTTCTACATTATTAATGGTGATAAATGCTTATGATTCAAGTATTGTTTAGCACCCACTACACTCACGGAGTGGTTGGCGTTAGGAAGGGCATCCAGCCATAGAAACATTGCCAGATCAGACTGGACCTGGTGCAGCCTTCTGGCTTCCCAGACTCCTGTTGAACCGTCCAACCCATGCTAGCATGGAAAGCGGACACTAAATGATGATGATGATGATGAATTTCACTTTGAATATATTTGAGTAACTATTACAATAATTTATCATGACTAAGGCACTTTATCTTTTATCACATGGCAGAGTGTGTGGTCATTGGGTACTAAAATAATGTTATAAACTACTGGTTAGAGACTACTTCTAACTTTTGAATTAGGCATGTCTGAGTAATGTTTCGGAAAAATGTAATTTACAATTCTTAATGAAGATATAAGAAATGTTTCTTCATGTTTTTAATGTTTTTGAGACATAAAAATAAATCTAAATTTATTTTTAAAGTCATCTATTTTAACAATTTTCCCAGAGATACATTTGGTGAAGGAGACATTGATTCTACGGTGGAGGCTGTTAGAGCAATTACCACCTTATTACAGGTATGTAATGTTGCTTTGTGATTTTTAAAATTCTTTCAAGAAGCTTTATTGATATTGTTATTTTTTTTTCTCTTTTACTCTTTTACTTGTTTCAGTCATTTTGACTGCGGCCATGCTGGAGCACCGCCTTTAGTCGAGCAAATCGACCCCGGGACTTATTGTTTTGTAAGCCCAGTACTTATTCTATCGTACTCTTTTGCCGAACCGCTAAGTGACGGGGACGTAAACACACCAGCATCAGTTGTCAAGCAATGCTAGGGGGACAAACACAGACACACAAACACACACACACACATATACATATATATATATATTTATACATATATACGACAGGCTTCTTTCAGTTTCCGTCTACCAAATCCACTCACAAGGCATTGGTCGGCCCGGGGCTATAGCAGAAGACACTTGCCCAAGATGCCACGCAGTGGGACTGAACCCGGAACCATGTGGTTGGTTAGCAAGCTACTTACCACACAGCCACTCCTATCTCTTGTCAAAGAGTTCTACAGATGACTGGTTGACAGTTTATATCCTGCCACTGGCTTGTAACATTTCTATTCTCTAGTTGTAATATCATTCTACAATATAGGGACAACTCACCATTTGAAGTAGCTGGAGTAATAATTCTGAAGACTGTTTCATTAGCTCCCTGTTAAATTCCTCTTGTAGGTATAGATTAGAGATGAATGGCTTCCACTGAACCAACTTGTCTGAGATGCTAAGAAATTGTCTTTAGAGAGGCTGAGTCAGCTCTTCTCAAGTAGCGTCTGGATATTGGTTTAGAACTCTGAAGGTTTGAGAGTTATTTTTCACTTTATCTAGAAATGTTGAGTGGGTAGGTCTGGTCAACTCTATTCATCATGATCATTGTTTAACGTCCGTTTTCCGCGCTAGCACGGGTTGGACGGTTCGACCGGGGTCTGGGAAGCCAGGGGCTGCACCAGGCCCAGTCTGATCTGGCAGTGTTTCTACAGCTGGATGCCCTTCCTAATGCCAACCACTCCGCGAGTGTAGTGGGTGCTTTTTACGTGCCACCGGCACAGGTGCCAGGGGGCTCTGGCATCGGCCATGATCGGTTGGTGCTTTTATTGTGCCACCGGCACGGAATGTTTGGAATTGACTTTAGCTGCACTTTCCATACATCAGCTTAGCCTGCAGCCATGTTGCATGCTTCATCATGTCTAGTAGAGGTGATGATGGATGTGATGACCTAGGTTTATCAATGGGTAACTTATATATATATATATATATATATATATATATATATATATATATATTATATATATATATATATATATATATATATATATATACATATATACATAAATAGATGTGTGTATTTTTCCTTTGTTAACAACTAACATGGAAAAAACAGATAAATAGTTACCAGGGTGGTAAAAAATCACACAAGTAAAAAGGTTGTAACTCCTTGTTTTTAAAGGTAGAAACTCCAGGTTTACATAAAATATTTTGTATAATATATATAAATAAATAAATAGAGTTAAACGCAGGTGTTATTCAAATTCTTTTACTTCCAACATGTTTTGAAGATATCACTGGTATTATTCCAAAGGAATAAAATGGTTTAAAACAATGCAATCTCATCGTCGGGGAAGTGAAGACATGAAACTCATCATTTAGACATTTTAACAGAAAATGATGGATATGTATAGTGACTAACTGAACGCTATTAAGATTATTTCAAAAAGGTAGCCTATAGAAAGAGAAGAGATAAAGTAAAGAAAAGCTAAATAAATGAGAAGTATATGACTATATGTATATTAAATAAAACCATATAGACGAGGAAAATATATATCTAGTGAATGTGAAATGTAAGAAGAAAATTAATCTTTAAATTATATATAATGATAGAAATCACTTATATGAACTAAAGGTGTGTTTCTGCCAATGTTTACATCTGTATGCACACTCTATAACCGTGTTTACAAGGGGATTTTTAGAAAAAAGAATAAAAAATAGTTCAGAATTACAGAGAAGACAGAATTCCTTGCCTTTATCATAAGGTATCGAAATTGAGAGAATCAACCAATCTAAATTAAATTGTTTATTGTGGTCTTTTAGATAACAAATTAATTTACTAAGCCCTGTACTGTTACATTTTTCCCATCCCTAAATGTAGAGTAATGATTAGAAATTCTTTTAGATAACTGAGAAGATGAGCTGTCTATATAAAAAAATACTTCATTACCAGAAGTAATTTTACACTGGTATGTAGAATTTTTAATTTTAGAGTTACTTGACATAAACTTGATTCTGTTGTAATTGACTTCAGATACAATAACCTTGTTATTGATATATCTAGGGGGATGGATAGTATTAGCTAAATTAATGTTAGTATTAGTAAATGTATATATTTAACAGGCTAATATTATGTGAGGAGATAATTTGTAAATGATCTTTTGTGTTGGTAAAAACAATCCTAACTGTGTGTAAGTTGATAATAGAGTAACACCTAGAATTCTTCGGGAAATTCCAGATAAATAGCTTCACGAAACTGCAAAGGAAGATTAGATTTAATTTGCCTCCCATAAGAAATAATTAACCAAATGGTTTTA
Organism: Octopus sinensis; assembly: GCF_006345805.1. Taxonomy (NCBI): domain Eukaryota; kingdom Metazoa; phylum Mollusca; class Cephalopoda; order Octopoda; family Octopodidae; genus Octopus; species Octopus sinensis. The sequence goes on from NC_042999.1 coordinate 157,564,325, forward strand.
CTATTAGTTACCTTATTTTTAGTGTAACTATCTTTGAAAGACATAGATTTACCTTTAGAACAAAAATAGGGGTTTAAATAAGGGTTATCTCCCTTCCTCTGTTTAGTGTTGGCATATAAATTAAAACTGATATTGTTTATATCATCACAACTAGATTTCATATCTCCATTAGCAACGGTAAAATAAGATTGAATGGAATTAATGTAGGTAACTTTCTCTGTATAACCTGCTTTAAGTAAGGCAGAGTTATAAAATTTCGGCCTTATCATTGAAAATGTCAACATTAGCAGATAACTTAGACAATCTAAATGAAATATTCTTAACTAAGTTCCTAGTAATTGCCCTAGAATGATTACTGAATTTGCTAATATACTTAAGATTGGTTGATGGCTTGTGGTATGAGACGTATGAATTATTGTGTAAGCTAAGTGTAATATCTAAAAAGTCGGCCTTCGTTACATCATCATCAAAAACAATGCTTAAGCCCATTCTATGGAAAAACTTAAGTAAACTATTCTTAACTTTTTGTACTTTTTGGTCGGAAACATTTTGAAGGGATATATATATATATCAAAGCAAAATAGCTAGTTGTAAAATCTCAAGAAATCAGAGTAGTAACTATACTAACAAGTAAAACTTAATTGCCACCTCAAAATGGCTGTTCCATGTTACTTCTAGTTTCACCCCAAGCAGATCTGTCAACTAGTTATCGCTGCAGCAGTGCATCCTAGGAGGGAGAGTGGACCCCTAACATCCTCCAGCAGACAATAGGATTGCGAGACTGACTTAGTTTCAAGCTGGCTGGTTCATCATCAGTCATGAGTATCTTGTGACCTGAGCAATAGCCAGCACCCGCTCCAGCCAGCAATATATTGTAAGCAAAGCGACCATTGTTCACTGATTTGCAACAAGCAAAATAGCTAGTTGTAAAATCTCGAGTAGAGATCAGAGTAGTAACTATACAGGTTTTTGTGCTGGTGGTGGTGGTGTGTAGAGGTTTTCAGTATAAGAGATTTCTGGTATAGGTGATGGGGATGGGAATGGGTTGGCGGGTCGTGGACAATTAAAAGGCCAACTTCATTGCAAGAAATAGTAGCAAAGACAGATAGAAACATGAACGAGAGAGAGAGAGGAACTTGAAAAAACTTGAGACATCATTGCAAAATATGGAATGGCTGGACGTCTTTCTATTTCCTTTAGCAACAAGATTAAGTTTCTATATTTATACAAAACCTTTTGTCTTAGTGTTCTCTTTTTTCTGTTTTCTCTTTTTTTTTTGTTTTAACTTGTTAGAAACAAACAAAACCTGATGATGTCTTTTTGTCTAGGAAGGAACACAAGATAATCGAGTTGAAAATTTGAAGTCTTGTATTTTTCATTTTTTATTTTGAATCTGAAGTAGTTCAATCTTTATTTTATTATATATTGTATTGTGCTCTTTTGGTGGATTACTATTATCATTGTTGTTGTTGTTAACTGGCAGAACCATTAGTTTGTCAGACAAAATGCTTCATGACATTTTGCTGACTCTTTTATGTTCTGGGTTCAAATACCACCAAGGTCAACTTTACCTTTCATCCTTTATGAGCTGATAAAATAAAGTACCAGTGAATTACTGGGGTAGGTGGGTGTAATTGATCGATCCCCTTACCCCTAAATTTTCCGGCCTTGTGCCAAATTTGAAACATTATTTTGATTACAATGTATTTAAAAAAAAAATTTTTTTAGGGTCCATATGATGTTGGAAGTATGTTAATAAGCATGGAAGGTGTACTTGGAATTCTACTTTCAATGTCCAAAAGTGAAAAGAAGCTCCATCAGGTCAGTGCAAGTTATTCGATCTTATTCAGTATATAAAAGTTTCTTCTGATGATAAATTAGTTTAATTGCTGATTTGTCAGCTCTTTCATAGGCTATGCACAATATTGCTGATCATTGTTTCCAGTTTAGATTAACACTAGATTGCAAGCTGAGTTAACTAATACTTTAAATAAGCATTACAAATAAGTACAACCCGCCGTTGCAAGAGGCAGGAACACTTTTCCTATGAATACTGTTTTGTAGGAATTGGTCTCCACCAATCTGATTTGCTCTAGCTATACTAGAAAAATATCAAATTTTCCAGTAGTATCTTCATAATTTACTTTTTGTGGGTTTCACTTTATATGATGATTTGGATTAAGAATTTGTTTAAATGGAAATGATTTCACAGAACCAATCTCAATTCTTCACTATTGATGTGATTACTCTTTTACTCGTTTCAGTCATTTGACTGTGGCCATGCTGGAGCACCGCCTTTAGTCGAGCAAATCGACCCTGGGACTTATTCTTTGTAAGCCCAGTACTTATTCTATCGGTCTCCTTTTGCCGAACCGCTAAGTGACGGGGACGTAAACACACCAGCATCGGTTGACAAGCAATGCTAGGGGGACAAACACACACACATACACACACACATATATATATATATATATATAATATATATATATATACATACACATATATACGACAGGCTTCTTTCAGTTTCCGTCTACCAAATCCACTCACAAGGCATTGGTCGGCCCAGGGCTATAGCAGAAGACACTTGCCCAAGATGCCACGCAGTGGGACTGAACCCAGAACCATGTGGTTGGTTACCAAGCTACTTACCACACAGCCACTCCTGCGCCTGGGAAGGATTGTGTTATGAAAATAACTGTGATGGAATACATGAGGCAAACATTGGGATAACTTTTATACGATTAAAGATCTCAACAAATCAGTGATGTTCTTATACTTGTTGTACATCTAACGGATACTTCTCCTTACAGTCCTTTCCATGTTAATATATAACTATTAATCTGAGTTCTCTTTTGCAGATGGTAGCTGTTGAGGCTTTAGTTTGTTCAGCATCAAAAAAAGATAAATGTGTTGGAATTTTGAAAGATGCTATTCCTGTCTTAGATTCTTTGTATGAATCTTCAGATCCTGAAATCCAAGTGCGTGCGCTTGTGGTAAGTTTATTTGCATAGAAAAATGTTCAATTTTAATTTCAAATTTTTTTTTTTTTTGGCACTTCAAGTAACTTTAAGTAACTATTTTAATGGCATGAATGGTGCCAAAAACTACGTATGTATGAAATTTTTACCTGTGATGAAGATATGACTATTAACCCTTTAGTGTTTAAACCAGCCATATCCGGCCCAAATATTCTATATGTTTTATATTCAAACTGGCGATATCCAGCCTCTCACACCTAACCTACATTGACATTCTAAAAATAAACAATCACATCATTGAAACACCAAAGCTAGAAGATAATGTATGATTAATTCAAAACAATTTGATTTTAAAAATATTACATTTAACAGAGTAATCTGAACACTAAAGGGTTAAATGTTGCTTTGAATTTGGTGCTGCAACCTCCTAAACCCCCCTAATTTTAACTTGTAGGTAATGACAAATGAATATTCAATAGTTGAGCACTTAGGAGAAAAGAACTTGCTAGTTGTATTTATTGTGATAGGTTTACTTAAGGAGTAGACATATGCAACTCAGATAATGCTAGAATATATGGTGAATATAAATTATGAATTTAGAGAAAAGAAATAATGTAAGGTACATTAGTCAAGTTGTATTATTATGAAAAACTTGATATAAGAATTGTACATGACACGAATGCTTGAAATCAATGGCTTGAACCAACCATTGGATAGTGTCAATGAATGTAAGAATTCAACTAATCGATTCAATTCATGACATTTGCATGAGATAATTATTGATTGATTTGTCCATTGAAATTAATTTTTCTATTCATATTGATGATGTGCTTTAATTTAAGGGCTTGTGTAAAATGGCTTCCTTCAAAGGAACAGACTACAGTATCAAAACTCTTGAAGATGGTGAGAATATTATTTTAGCTGAAGATTGTCTGAAGTAAGTATTGATACATAATGTTAGTTTTTTCTTTTTGTTATTAATATTGGTAAAATTTACTTTTGACATAAATTGTTACAATGTAAATACGCTGGTCATATTTTTCATTAGATTCCTAACCAATCCTGATGACAAAGAATTGTGGAAATGGGCAACAGAAGGCTTGGCTTACTTATCTTTGGATGCTGATATCAAGGAACTCATCATGCTAAATGTTCCTGCTCTTCATTCCTTGATTGAAGTTGCAAAGGTAAAATGTTGTATAAAATTGTTAGATATGGAAATAAGCGAAAAGGAAAAACTTTTAAATGAATATTGTCTGAACATAACGAGTACTCACTTTTAGAAGTAATATCTTAAAAGTCTTTTATATAACCATCATGTATGTCTTCATTCTTTGTTCTGAAATATTCTCTATTCAGTCTTAGATTAGACTTCAAACTGAAATTGTACAAAATTTTTATTACATTTTATCTTTCAAAAGATCAATTGTCTGTAATTGTTTTATTTCTTCATAGCATGCTAATGATAAGATCACAACTTATGCTGCAATCACTGTATTTGTGAATCTGACTAATTCTTATGATAAACAAGATGTACCAGAAGAGATTAAAGAATTAGCAAAATTTTCCAAGCATCATGTACCTGAAGACCATCCAAAGGTAACTGGGACCTTTTCTTATTTCTTTTTTTTTTTCAATTCAATTCAATTTTTATTGGCTTAAAAAGCAAAAGCAAGGCCATGTAGGGGGACAGGGAGTTATGTACAGGGAGGGTGGTCATACAAAGAGTTCATGCCATTTCTGGTCAAGAGAGACTTTGAACCGAGCGGTCATTGGCATCTTCACTATCTCGTCCGGCAGCTTATTCCACGGATCCGCAACCCGGACGGAGAAAGCCCCTCTCCTTCGATTGAGTTGAAAACGTCGTAGATAGAGCTTTTCAGAGTGACCCCGCAGCCCACGCTCTGGAGCAGGAGTGAAGAACAGCTCTTTTGAGAGGTTACACTTTCTGCTTATGATGTTGTGTGCGAGAATGAGATCACCACGGCGTCGTCGTTTTTAAGCACTGTACAAATCAATGCTATTGGGCCATACTAATTATCAAATTATTTAATCCTCTCATTATGTCAATCAGAAATAGGGTCGACATATTTTAAGTACTGAATCTTAGAATGTCTGTCAAATAGTTCTTAGATTAACTTCTTCCATGCCTCGGAGCTTCTCAGAGCTGACTAGGTCTCACTCAACGATTCTTGTAGCTATGACTCAATAGTTTTGAATTGTTATTCAGTGTGCTACTTAAGCTTCTATTACTTTAATATTGAAATAAATATTCTTGATGATCTGAATATTGAGCATTTATCTTTAAGAATTCAAACCTAAGGTATTTGTACCTATAATTAATCTAAAATTATTAAAACTGAGAAAACTATAGCCATATTGAATGTTTATCGTTGGTATGCTTAAGTATTGAATTCTCTGCAGTTTGTACATAGTATTGTGATAAAAGAAGGCAGTGCAGTATGTAAGGGAAATAACTATGTTTAAAAACAAGCAGCTTTTACAGGATCTTTTCGGTTTGAATGGCAGTTTTTTCTAACGGTGTCATATGAAATTGTTTGAACGGCAGTTTTTAACATAATTTCTAGGTAACTAAAAAATTTTAAACTTTGTATACTGGTAGAATGTGTTTATAAAACATCTTTTTCTCCTGGCTTTATTGAGAAAATTCTATAGTTTGTAAGATATTTGTTGTTTTTTTACTTTAATTTCTGCAATTTCAACCAATCACTGATGTCCATTGAGGTAAACAACATTCTGTGCCATATGAATATGTCCCTCGTTTAAGAAACAGATTGGGTTTATTTACATTTGTGAAGAAAAAAGATACCCTTCCCCCACCCCTAACCCTAACCCTAAAATAGATTGAAATGCAATAGATCGATACTAGGGTCATAATTACGGGTGACAATTTCATATGACACCGCTAGAAAAAACTGTCGTTCAAACCGATTATTCGTATTTGTTAACATCAAAGGATTCCACAAAAGCAACAGGCATTTGATAGGATTCTACTCTAGTCTGTTAATTGATACTGTCTGGTGTTAAGGTTTTACTTTCTAGTGCTCTGGTTCTGATTGTGTTTGAACATATTCCTTGCACAAAAAGAATCACTTATAAATTATCATTATTTTCTTTAGGTATTATAATTTAAAATTGCTATCATGAGCTAATACCCTTAAGTTCTGTAGAAATAATGCAATAGACTCTTGTATCTGTTTTAAAGCATTATCAAAAGTTGAATATTATAGTAAAATGTTTAATGCATTAGCCCCAATAAATAGAAACAAAAGCTCTAGATTGTTAAAATTAAGATCAAGATTGATAGTTGTTTGAAAATACAAGAAACCTCTTATCCATAACTTAGAAATATTACCACATTGTGGAGTTGTTGATACATCAGATTTGTTTGGTCTACCTGTCTTGTTCATTTTGATTGAAAACCTTATCATAAGAATAATAGCATTTATCATGATGTAGCTCATCTATATTTTTACACTGTTTACAAATTCAGTGTTGCTCACATTTTATAAATGATATTCAAAATTTGAAAGCAAAAAAAAATATTTAAGCATTCATTGATAACTATAATCAATGATTATAGGTATAAAATTTATGATTATTTTATATAAATTTTCGATTATAGGACAGCTTAGAATATTCAAAAGCACGAACCAGAAAACTTGCTGAAGAAGGTATGGTGTCAGCTTTAGTTGAATTGTCAAAGACTGAAAGTGAAAATAGCCGGGAGCAAATCTGTAGGTAATCAGTGACTTCTTCAGAATTTTTCTATTTAACTGTTTTATATTTTGTTTTTAATCAGTTTTTATAATACACACACTCACGCATACACATGCACATTCATTTAGTCCTTCCTGTGAAGGTTGGTTGCACAGAACCTTTAAACGCATACATGCAATGCACTCTACATGCAATGCACTCTACATGCAATGCACTCTACATGCAATGCACTCTACATGCAATGCACTCTACATGCAATGCACTCTACATGCTTCTAAAATAATACGTAATTGTGCACTATTATGTGTATATATTTATAAAACAGTGAATTTGTGGAAATCTTGGTATTTTGTGGAACTTGTTTCAAATTTTTATGTAGTATTTATTGTATGTGATTATATTTCCATATACTTTACATTGAATTTTTCTGGTTTCTATGGAATATCTGAAACTGATTGGTGATTTAATTTTGTGACTTAAAATAGTATATGTATATATGTTTTAGAACAGAAATATGTTTATTCAGTTAGGACTCAAAGGTAGACAACAGTTCTTTTGTAACTTAGTGCTTCGATGAAGCTCTAAGGTGTCTGCTTTGATCTAACATGTCGAGCTGACCATGTGAGAAATATAAATTTCTCAGTTCAACACCATGAGAATTATTGATGGTCATGGAAAAAAAATAGCTCTACTGCAAACTGAAGGTGTTTGAATTGAAATAACATATCTGATGAAATGAGGGGAATGTATGGAATGAAAGCATCTTCCTTGACACAAACTCTTAAATGCAACTCTAATGTTGCTAGAAAGCTGAAATTTTACTTTCTTCTCCAAACACATGATGCTTGGAGTCCTACTCTCAACCTAACAGCAAGTGTACCATTTGGGTTAGCTTTCAGAATTTTGCTTAAAATCACCAGACAACAAAAGTGTGACTCCACCCTTAATGCTATTGTTATTTGTGTAAAATTGTGGCTTCATCTCATCCTTTCACCTTGGCTTACCGACAGTAGAGCAACGTCTCTCTGGTTGCCACACTTTATTTTGACTTAATTTCCTTTATAGAGAAGAAGGATGATTGCATCCTTCCAGTCTCTGGGAACAACACCATAAGCTTGTGATGATTTTATGTGATACAACTGCTACCAAAGTGCAAGACTTCAGTGACAATTCTGTCTTTACCAGGTGCTTTACTAAGCTGCAACTTACTTATTGCCATTACTACCTCATCTATTAAGGATGCAGAGTCCTAGAAGCTGATGACAAGTCTTTGTTGAACAGTGTCAATTACTGCTTTATCTACGTCAGACTCTTAGTTTAGAAGTTCAGAAAAATGTTCATTTTGGTGACCTGTGCTTTATGTTGATTTAATAAGTAGGGTAAAGCCCTTGGAAAGCAAAGGAGTTGATGCAGAACTCTTAGGCCCATAAACATGCTTTATAAAATAGCGACAGCTTGAATATCATGAGCAGGACCTTCCTAACATCCTGAGAGATTGCTGCAGTAGGGATTTTGTACTCTTGTAATGGGTAAGTGTTAGATTTGGTTGCACAACTCGTTTCTCGTTCTCGTTTCTCGTTTACTTGTTTCGGTCATTTGACTGCGGCCATGCTGGAGCACCGCCTTTAATCGAGCAACTCGACCCCGAGACTTATTCTTTGTAAGCCCAGTACTTATTCTATCGATCTCTTTTTGCCAAACCGCTAAGTGACGGGGACATAAACACACCAGCATCGGTTGTCAAGCAATGCTAGGAGGACAAACGCAGACACACATACATATATATATATATATATATATTATATATATATATATACATATATACGACAGGCTTCTTTCAGTTTCCGTCTACCAAAGCCACTCACAAGGCATTGGTCGGCCTGAGGCTATATCAGAAGACACTTGCCCAAGATGCCACGCAGTGGGACTGAACCCGGAACCATGTGGTTGGTTAGCAAGCTACTTACCACACAGCCACTCCTGATAACCTTCTGTGTAGTTATACACCATGAGCTTTACACTTTGCAGTTAGGAGTTTCAGAAATTCAGCATCATTTTCATCAAACCAATCCCTATAACTGGCTGTAACATATCCCAGTATTTCAGTGGTGCATTGAAAAACTTGGTCTCAAAATTCCTCTCAAGCTGTAATATTTTCAATATTAGATTGATGTCTCTGAAGCTTTTATGTTGATTTAATAAGTAGGGTAAAGCCCTTGGATGGCAAAGGAGTTGATGTAGAATTCTTAGGCCCATAAACATGCTTCATAAAATGATGGCAGCTTGAATATCATGAGCAGATTGTTGCAGTAGGGATTTTGTACTCTGAAGAATCCAATCTGGCTCTCTTTTCTCTTTCCCTCCAATTACCATTTGGGACTTTGTTTGCACTAAGCAGTAGTCTGTCCAACAATCTGATCCATGAAAGACTTTGACGTTACAGATGTCATAGATAACATGTTTGTGAATAATAACATTACCCAGTAAGTGCCAAACCGTAGACCTTGGGTGCATCCATTTTGTTGTGTGATCATCTTGTGCATAAAGTGAGTGCAATCATCATCCTCATCATCATTTAGCATCCACTTTCCATGCTAGCATGGGTTGGACGGTTCAACCGGGGTCTGGGAAGCCAGAAGGCTGCACCAGGCTCCAGTCTGATCTGGCAATGTTTCTACGGCTGGATGCCCTTCCTAACGCCAACCACTCCATGAGTGTAGTGGGTGCTTTTTATGTACCAGACAGGGCTGGCAAACGGCCACAATCGGATGGTGCTTTTTATGTGCCACTGGCACGGGGGCCAGGCGAGGCTGGCAAACGGCCATGATCGGATGGTGCTTTTTACGTGCCACCGGCATGGGGGCCAGGCAAGGCTGGCAACGGCCACGATTGGATGGTGCTTTTTACGTGCCACCGGCACGGAACCATATTCATCACAAAGCTTCATGAGTGCAAGTCCTTTGCTGTTCATCTTCCCTATATAGAAATGCCCAAGAGAGTTTCATGTTTACCAATCCATTCCAATTTTAGCATTAAAATCCTCCAGCAGAATGATTTTGCCTGATTTGGGGCTTTTCCTGAGTACAGCTCTCTGCTGGGCATTCAAAGTAGTTTTATCTTCATCAAAACTGGTCAGAATTAGGGACATAGGCATTTACCAAAGTAGCAAATTGCCTTTCTCTCAAGTGCAGACACTGAGTCGTTAAATGATTATTTAGAAGATTGAAAACTCCTCCAACTTCTTGAGGATTTTTAGATTGAACTGCAAAACCAATGCCAGCCTCTCTGCACTCCTCCATTGATTTCCTTTTCCAGGAAAAGGTGTAACCGCCTCCAACTTCCTCAAGCTAGCCATCACCGTCGAAACAAGTCTCTGAAAGAGCAGCTATATCTATGTTATATCAATTCAGTTCTCAAACAACTCCACCAAGGTTTATATTGGAGCTACTGTTAATTTTAAACAAAGATACGCAGCAGATAGGCACAGGAGTGGCTGTGTGGTAAGTAGCTTGTTTACCAACCACATGGTTCCAGGTTCAGTCCCATTGCGTGGCACCTTGGGCAAGTGTCTTCTACTATAGCCTCGGGCTGACCAAAGCCTTGTGAGTGGATTTGGTAGACGGAAACTGAAAGAAGCCCGTCGTATATATGTATATATATATATATATGCGTTTGTGTGTCTGTGTTTGTCCCCCTAGCATTGCTTAACAACCGATGCTGGTGTGTTTATGTCCCCGTTACTTAGCGGTTTGGCAAAAGAGATCGATAGAATAAGTATTGGGCTTACAAAAGGAATAAGTCCTGGGGTCGATTTGCTCGATTAAAGGCGGTGCTCCAGCATGGCCGCAGTCAAATGACTGAAACAAGTAAAAGAGAAAGAGAGCACATTTAAACTTGTTTAGACACAAAAAAACAGTAATTTGACTTCTCGGGCTGAACACATATACTACTTTAGGAAGAAAAAAACCTACCACATGATATATGGAAGCACTCCATCGGTTACGATGACGAGGGTTCCGGTTGATCCGAATCAACGGAACAGCCTGCGTGTGAAATTAATGTGTAAGTGGCTGAGCACTCCACAGACACGTGCACCCTTAAAGTAGTTCTCGGGGATATTCAGTGTGACACAGAGAGTGACAAGGCCGGCCCCTTGAAATACAGGTACAACAGAAACAGGAAGTAAGAGTGAGAGAAAGTTGTGGTGAAAGAGTACAGCAGGGATCACCACCATCCCCTGCCGGAGCCTCGTGGAGCTTTTAGGTGTTTTTGCTCAATAAACACTCACAACGCCCGGTCTGGGAATCGAAACCACGATCGTATGACCGCGAGTCCGCTGCCCTAACCACTGGGCCATTGCGCCTCCACACATGATATAACTTGGTCCATCATTGACTCTGGTCTTCCATACCAGGGCCAAAATACTTTTAGTTATGTTTGAAGGAATCTATACTTATACCGTCCATTAACTCTGCAGAACTATTAAATAAGCATCATGAGGCGTTCTCCCATTGTTTCACAAATTCTTTAAAACTTTCAAATTTTTTCACAAATTGAGATGCAATAGGATAACTACACCTATATAGCCACCTACCAATTTATTTTCTCTGATGTGTACTTCAGATATGGCATGGCTCAATTAATTAGTTTATTAACCTATCATCATATTTGTTTATTCTACTTTATTTATTTATTCATATATTTTTTCATAGATTCTTTCTCTACCCTTCATTAATTTGTACTTTTACACCTCACCTGGCTTAAAGCTTGTGTAATATATACTCAGTTGTAGCACAGTTATCAAATAGCTAACTTCAAGCATTTCTTGGTTTATAATTTACTTAACACCTATTAAAATGAAACACTAGTTAAACTAAATTTATATACTTGCCTTACTAAATTTCTTTACTCAACATTTTTATTTATTTTATCGTTTATTATAGTATTTATTATTATTACTTTATTCATTTCATCTTTATGTCATAATTCACTCAACTCTAACCTGATAAAAAGTTATATGTTATTTATTCCCAATAAACTTACACATTTAGTAATAATAATATCACAGTCTTCTACAACTATTGCTTCTATAACCAGATAAAGTTTAACTCTTCTCCCACTGTCTTCCATATCAAATTTATTGTACTGATGGGCTGTAGTTTTTAAAATTCATTTATCTTATTTTATCCTATGTACAATACTCTAACATTATCCCTTCACGCCCACTCTTCAGGTCATCCAGTAAACCTAGCCCACAGGCGTGCCGACTATACACTTTGGTCCTTGAATTGCGTCTGGCCTTCATCACTCTTTATCAATGGAGTTGCCTGCTTACTTTTTCCTTTGTTTTATGACTGTGTGTGTGTGTGTTGAGGAGGTGACAACACTAAGCAATGATGTGTATAAATACAAACTTGTTGCCAGTTCAAATATGCTTGAGGCATATTGCTTGTTCCTTGTCTCCCAAACAATATTCTCATTCTTATCCCAATATATACTTTTGGTTCTTTATTGTTTGTTTCTGCTTTAAGACTATACACTATCAATTTTGCCAGTAAGCCATCACCATCTAGTGGACAATTCTCTTGAATACTGCCGTTGGTCAGATGCTTGTCTCATTCTCTCTCTCACTTATGTGCATGAGCATGTGCAGAGAGAGAAAGAGAGAGAGAGAGAGACTACATGCTATGAGTACACTGTAAATAGACTCTCTTGAATGCCTGGATGGTACACTTGAAGTAGTTGACAGCTTTTGTTTTAATTAGCAAGATAGGTAGTTTATCTTAACCCTTTTGTTACCAACCTGGCTGAAACCAGCTCTGGTTCTGTAGTACAAATGTCTTGTTTTCATAAGTTTTGAATTAAAATCTTCCACCAAACCTTAGTCACAATTTATGTTCCTAACACTAGCTGAATGATAACTAAGTTATTTTACTAAATTCTTTGTTATATTTAAAATAATTGAAAGAAACATAGAGCATCTCAAAATGAATACGGTAACGAAAGGGTTAAAATGGTGTAGTCAAAGTAAGAACAGATTGGAGAAAGTTCAAGGAGCTACTACTGCTGTTGGCAACAAAGGTTGTTTCCCTCAGAATGAAGAGTGGATTGTGTGATTCTTATGTTAAAACTGTAATACTGCATGGCAGTAAGACAGTTTGACTTGAGAAGACAGGAAATAAATGAATTGAACAATGTTCTGTTGAATGTATAATGTAAATGTACATGAATGACTGAGTGAAAATGGGAAAAACTGGGTATAAAAGGATCCAGATGTATTGTATAAGAAAGAAAACTGCACTGGTATGGATGTGTGATGTGTATGGGTGAAGACAGCTGTGTAAAGGAATGCTAATCCCTAATTATGGATGGTGCTTGGTGGAAGAAAGAAATCCAGGAAGACGTAGGATGAAATGCTAAAATCTGATCTCAAGACCTTGAGCTTCACTGAGGAGATGATAAAGGACTGAAATGACTGGCTATATGCAGTTCTTGAGAAGACCCTCTCCCTCAGCGAAACTGAGTTTTGGAGTTCTGTGTTTGTATGTATGTACATACATATTCACAACTGGGTCTTGACCTAATTTCCTTCCTCCTCAAGACACCCTCACCATCCCTCATCTCTGTCTGACTGCAACTTTTCCTTGATGCCACTTTTCTTACTGCCTGGGACCCTTTTGCTTATAATCCATCCTTCATTTATTAATACTGTTCTTTCCATCCACACTTTACGTTGATTGTCCTCTCCTCCTACCAAATTATCTCTCTTACATCACACATCTCACTCCTCATGCACTTCATCTACCTCATTCTCCACCCTCCTCCAACATACCCAGCCACCTGTCATCTCTCGCTTGTCCTTTTCCTTGTCTACTGTCTCCTCATTAATATCCTAACATTATGCCCTGCTTTCTTCTGCACTCTCTTGCTTCCCACAACTCATGCATCATTAGTCATCTGTATCCCCTTATCCATCATTCACTACATCCATCCTGAACCCTATCCACCCTCTACAGTTGTCACCTACCTCCCCCCATCCATCCTCCCATGCACTCTTGCAACCTCCACCTGCCCACATACCTGGTTCCTCTGTCCCAATTCATTTTTACTTACCTGGTACCTTGAGGGTCTACCCATCCACTTCATCACCACTATTTTATTTCTTTCCAGCTCCACCTGATCACTCCCACCTTCTCTTCTAAAACATGAGTAGTCCTATAACTCATCTACAGCAAGAAACCTGGTCTGCTCTGGCCCCTCCTCTCATATTTTAATCCTGCATCTCCAAGCATAAAGCCATCCCCCTTAGAAATTGCATGGAGACTTCAGTAGTGCTGGTGGCATGAAAAAAGCACTCAGTACATGCTTTGAAAGGACATTCAGCTGTAGATACCAGAGCACAGTGCAGTCCTTGAATCCATAGGATATGGTCGAACTGTCTAACCCATTCCAATATATAAATGAGAGCGAGAGAGAAATTATGAGGACTGGCTGAAAAGTGCAAAGGCTAACCAAGATACTCACTCACATGGCGTGTGACCAAATGTGGTTTATTTTTCAACACAGTCCCTCTTGCAGTCCACACTTTTCTTCCATCAGTGTTGCAGTGCTTAGTTCCTATTGGTGAAGAAGCTTTCATCTTGTTGCTCAAAAAAGCATCACAGTGATGATGATGTCATATCTGCATCAACTGCAGATATGATGTCATCATCACTGTGACACTGCTTCCCAGCTATGAGTTTTTTCCATGTTGGGCAACAGAAGATAATCAGATGGAGCCAAATCAGGAGAATAGGGAGAGTGATCAACCAGTTCAAAGCCACAGTCACACACTGTAGCCATTGAAAGCAAGGACATGTGTACTGGAGCATTGTCCTGATGAAACAAGACCTTTTTCATCAGTTTTCCTGGGCATTTGGCCTTGATACCCTTTCTTAACTACCTCAGCAAGTTGACATAGTACTTTCCAGTGATGGTGTGACTCTTTTGAAGATAGTCCATAAACACAATGCCTTTTGCATCCCAAAAAACTGAGGCCATCGTCTTCCCTGCAGATAAAATAACCTTGGCCTTCTTTAGAACAGGTGAAGAGATGTGTTTCCACTGCAAGAATTGTCTCTCTATCTCTGGCTCAAAGTGATGAACCCAACACTCATCCTGGATTAGGAAATGTTCAAAGAAATCAGCTGGATCTACCTGAAGCAATGTCAGATTTTGCTGTGATGTGATCAGCCTGGTGTACTTTTGATCAGGTGTCAGAAGACATGGCACCCACCAAGCAGAAACCTTTATCATATCAAGTTCATTGTGCAGAATATTCTCAACTCTCTCATGGGATATACTAAAAGCATTGGCTGTTTGAGTAATAGTCAATTGCCTGCTGTCCATCATGATATGGTTGAACACAATGTTTTTCTTAGTAATAATAGTTACCGGATGTCTTGATCTTGGGTCATCTTCAAGGCTCTTCTTCTTCTACTCCTAAATTCAGCTGCCTACTTTTGCACTGTTGATAAAGCTGGAGCGTCATCCTCTAATGTAGCAAGCATGTCTGCATGAATGTTGTTGGCAGCTAAACCCATTTTTTGCAGGCACTTGATAACAAAACAATGCCAAATTTTGTCCACTAGTTAGTTTTGAAGTCTTCTTTGAGCAGTGAGATGTCATTTCATCTGGAAAGATTTCACAGGACTAGCAACACTCCTTCATAGTTAGCCTATGAAAATTTTCAGCCTGTCCTCATAAAGAAAGACTGGAGGAGAAAGGAAAACAGAGTTTGCTGTGACAGACAGACGTTTCTGAACCTAAAATTAACCCTTCTTCTTTGCTACTCTTTTAGTCTGTCTACGTCTTCCTTCACTTATCTCAGTTTTGGGATTTTTTTAATGTATTATTCTGGATTGTATCTGTATCTCCCTGCACAATCTAATAAAGATTTGTTGAAAAATGGTATTGTTTAAGGCGGCGAGCTGGCAGAAACGTTAGCACACCGGGCGAAATGCATAGCCGTATTTTGTCTGCCATTACGTTCTGAGTTCAAATTCTGCCGAGGTCGACTTTGCCTTTCATCCTTTCGGGGTCGATAAATTAAGTACCAGTTACGCACTGGGGTCGATGTAATCGACTTAATCCGTTTGTCTGTCCTTGTTTGTCCTCTCTGTGTTTAGCCCCTTGTGGGTAGTAAAGAAATAGGTATTGTTTCAAGCCAACAAACACCAACGCATATATATATATATATATGTACGTGTGTAAATATAGTTAGAATGTTGTTCTCATATTTCATTTATATTTATCTTTTTTTGTTTTGTATTTTATTTTTTGCATTTTAAAAATTTCATTTCTTTCTTACTTTCCATGTTGAAATAGGGTATTTATTGCTTTGGTTTATGAAGCAGATATGCGTGGCCTAGTGGTTCAAGGAGGTGGTGCTAAGGTGAGGTAAATGTTTCACTCTAGATTGGAAAATTTTCAAGTTTATACTTAAAAGATTATATTCTCCATTTATTTTTTTAAAATGAAATGTCGTAAATATTTATTTTTTGAATATTTGAATCTTTCTTTTAACTCTTTGGTATGAACGTTTTATTTTGCAGGCTTTGATATCTTTGTTCTTGGACAACACAGAAGCCGGTAAAGAATGTGCAGCTCACAGCCTTGCTAAAATTGGTGTAACTATGGATCCTAATATTGCATTTCCTGGACAGAGAGTGGGTGTTGCTTTTCCTTCCGTTTTTTTTTTTTTTTTTGCATAGGTTTAAGCCTTTAGTATTTAAACCGGTCATATCCGGCCAAAATATTTAATCTGTTTTATGTTCAAACTGACCAGATCCAGGCCCTCACACCTACCCTACAATGTTATTCTACATTAGGTAATTACACCATCAAGATTTTGAAGATATGAGATAATGCATGATTAATTCAAATCAATGGGAATCAATAAGCATTATGTTTGATAGAATAATCTGAACACTAAAGGTTTAAATGAAAAATGATTGCATTTGTACCATATAGGCGCAGGAGTGGCTGTGTGGTAAGTAGCTTGTTTACCAACCACATGGTTCTGGGTTCAGTCCCACTGCGTGGCATCTTGGGCAAGTGTTTTCTACTATAGCCCCGGGCCGACCAATGCCTTGTGAGTGGATTTGATAGACGGAAACTGAAAGAAGCCTGTCGTATATATGTATATATATATATGTTTGTGTGTCTGTGTTTGTCCCCCTAGCATTGCTTGACAACCGATGCTGGTGTGTTTACGTCCCCGTCACTTAGCGGTTCAGCAAAAGAGACCGATAGAATAAGTACTGGGCTTACAAAGAATATGTTCCGGGGTCGATTTGCTCGACTAAAGGCGGTGCTCCAGCATGGCTGCAGTCAAATGACTGAAACAAGTAAAAGAGTAAAGAGTATGCCATTAGACCAAATGATTAATTCTCTTTGAAATTAATATTCTTGGTTTTTTTTAAGTGTCTTTTTTGACTTCTTTTATGTCAAGCCTGTGCCAAGATGTTCCTGCTACGGTCACTCTATCTTTTTGTACATCTAGAACTACAGTGTCCAATTAGTCCAATTCTGTACTATTCTTAAACCTTTAGATACCAGCCTGCCTGAAACCAACCTTGGTTTTATCAAACCCACTTCCTTTTATATTTTCTAAGTAATGTAAATTAAAGACCATCTATCAAAATTTCATGTTAACTTATATTCCAAGCATCAGCTTAATAAGGACAAAGTTTGTCAGCATCATTTAACGTCTGCCTTCCACACTGGCATGGGTGGCACAAGTTACTCTAAATTCTTCATCATTTTTCAAATTAATTAAAACAAAGGCAGTATATTTCAACAGATTTATGGTAATGAAGGGGTTAGGTGGTAAGTTACGATTTGTGGGAAATTGGTTGCTATCTCTAGCAGGTCAAATTACCATGTAAATGTTCTTCCATTGGCTAAACTTTATGTGATTGCATTGGTTGAAGAGACAAAGGTGACTTCTAGTGAATAGATGGGAAATGATAAAGAGAGCTGTATATTTTTAGAAGAGAATGTTTTTTAATACTATTGTTTGTACTAAGAAGAGAAACCTGTGGTAAAACCCTTTGATATACTATATCAATAGATTAAAGAGCTTTGACTTCTTTGGATTTCATTTCTTTTAAGAAAAGTGAGCTGCTACCAATTTCATTTGGGTTGGAGGGCATATTTTTTATCATATTTGCCTATATTATACCTCAGAAGATTTTTACTTAAAAGTTAGATCTCCAGTTGATATATATAAATAACATGTAATTTAAAATTTAAAATTAGGGTGAGAAATTAGATATCAATTTAATTAACATCGATTTCACACCAGTGGTCTAGTATAAAAAAACTGAAGGTTCAGTGGAACTGTATTATATATATATTTTAGAGGGAAACCACTATGTGGACACCCATATGCTAGAAATAGATCTGCTACAGTCTCACCACCAAGAAATGTTCTCAAGAAAAATTTAGCAAAACAGCCAAAATGTAATCAAGCAAGACAAAAGAAAAAGTAATAAAAATATGGATTATTCGTATACATGTTTCACTATCAACAAATTAAGCAATCTTACTTACGTAACTTACGTAATTGTCCGTAGATCATCGGTACGACCGTCCAAGGTGAATATAATTTGCAGGACTGCATACTAAGACGTCCACACGTTTTGGTTGTTTTTTGCTAAATTTTTCTTGAGAACATTTCTTGGTGGTGAGACCGTAACGGATCTATTTCTAGCATACGAGTGTCCACATAGTGGTTTCCCTCTAATATATATAAATAATATATACATATATAACCAGTTATTCCACTTTCATTTCAAGGATTGGTCTATATTGGTCAGTATTATCATTTATTATTTTTATATTTATTTTCAGATGTATGAAGTGGTGCGACCTATGATTCATCTTCTTGACATCAACCGAACAGGACTGCAAAACTTTGAAGCTCTCATGGCTCTGACAAACCTTGCATCAGTTGGTGAACCTGTTCGGTCAGTTCCAATATTTTTTCATTAGTTTCCATTAGAAGTTGTATAAAATTTTCCCAGAATTTTATACATCTTCCAAGTGTTATATTTTTATTTATAAGATTGTTGAACAGATTTGGGATTTCTTGAAGTAAAATTACTTATCTAGAATTATATTCATTAAACATATTGGTGACAGAGTTAGGCTCTATGATAGTTACTATCAGCAGAACATTGTGGTGATACAAATAAATAACTAGGAACTAAGAAATACAGAAATTATATTAGACCAGTCATGGGCAAACTATAGTCCATGGGACTTAATGAATGGTACATCTAATGAAAAATTACTTTGGATTTTTTTTAGTGCTGTGGCTCACCTGATGATGAGTTACGTCTCATGCAGCCTCCTTCTCAAAGGTCACACATACCTGTTTTAGACTTTAACACTAGAAATGCCTTTATGACTCACTTATATGGTTTGTGTACTAATTTCTCACATGACACCTTGGCATATCTGATAATTTGCATACAATGAGGAAAATATCACGTGCCGAGCAAAGAAATATGAATTTTACTTAGCTTTAGTATCATTTGTAGAACCATAGTTACTTTATTTTTTAAGGGATATTCACAAAACCAAAGGATGGGCAGAGATATATACTCTTTTACTCTTTTACTTGTTTCAGTCATTTGATTGTGGCCATGCTGGAGCACCGCCTTTAATCGAGCAACTTGACCCCGGGACTTATTCTTTTTGTAAGCCCAGTACTTATTCTATCGGTCTCTTTTGCCGAACCGCTAAGTGACGGGGACGTAAACACACCAGCATCGGCTGTCAAGCAATGCTAGGGGGACAAACACAGACACACATACATATATATATATATACACGACAGGCTTCTTTCAGTTTCTGTCTACCAAATCCACTCACAAGGCATTGGTTGGCCCGGGGCTGCAGCAGAAGACACTTGCCCAAGATGCCACGCAGTGGGACTGAACCCGGAACCATGTGGTTGGTTAGCAAGCTACTTACCACACAGCCACTCCTGCGCCTTATATACATATATACAACGGGCTTCTTTCAGTTTCCGTCTACCAAATCCACTCACAAGGCTTTGGTCGGCCCGGGGCTATA
Source organism: Octopus sinensis (assembly GCF_006345805.1). NCBI lineage: Eukaryota > Metazoa > Mollusca > Cephalopoda > Octopoda > Octopodidae > Octopus > Octopus sinensis. The sequence continues at coordinate 157,584,169 of NC_042999.1, forward strand.
ACAGAAGACACTTGCCCAAGATGCCACGCTGTGGGACTGAACCCGGAACCATGTGGTTGGTAGACAAGCTACTTACCACACAGCCACTCCTGCGCCTATGTTTAAAAGATATTTTAAAATAATATAATATTTAAAAAACAAAGCATTGATGAATTTAATTCTTAAGATGAACTTTCAAAAGACTTCAAATACTATTGCATTAATAAAAAGAAATATAAAATTTCTTTTTGTTAATATAAAAGTCTTGACTCAGTAATTCAGTAGTATGTTGTATATGGAAGCCCCAACACAAAAAGGAGAAAAAATATTGTTTGAGCAGTGCTGTATAACTGGAAATCATTTATGATATTAACTATCCATTTTTGTGAGAGGATGTTTTACAATGCTAACCTGTAGAATGTAAAGTATAAAGTAAATTTTATTATATAAATTAGATATAATACAATTCAGTTAACTGCTTAACCATAGGCAATTTTATTATTCTCCCACTAAGTACCTTTGTAGTCAAAATTAAATGATTTCATTTCGGATAAAATTTTTACTTTTCACCCGTCTTTTGAATTTAGTTTCTCTAATCTGTGTAGTTTCCATTATTGTTTCCAAAGCTACAGAGAATGATATAATGCACTTACTAAATTATTATGAGTATGCAAAACAACAAGAATCAAAACAATGATGTGTGCATTCATTCTTAACATGTTCTGGCAGACTTGGATATGAATATGCTTTTCTCTGTATGATTCTGTCTTTGGAGAACAGCTTCTCCCTTTAGACAATGCATTGACAATGCACACACATTTCAGCGATGATATTGCTGGGTCTGAATTCCATGTGTTTTGGTATGATATATTGCATTAATTTCCATTTATTTATTTTCCCTCCTCATTTTGCAATTGAACTTTCATCATCATCATCATCGTTTAGCATCCGCTTTCCATGCTGGCATGGGTTGGATGGTTCAACCTAGGTCTGTGAAGCCAGAAGGCTGCACCAGGCCCAGTCTGATCTGGCAATGTTTCTACGGCTGGATGCCCTTCCTAATGCCAACCACTCCGTGAGTGTAGTGGGTGCTTTTTACGTGCCACCGGCACAGGTGCCAGACGGGGCTGGCAAATGGCCACGGTCGGATGGTGCTTTTTACGTGCCACCGGCATGGGGGCCAGGCGAGGCTGGCAACGGCCGCGTTTGGATGGTTCACTTACGTGCCACCGGCACTGGTATCACAGCTGCAATTTCCATTGATGTTGATCGATTTCGATTTTGATTTATATTCATAAAACCAATCTTTTTAAAAATTAGAGATTTACGAAAAAATTACCATCATGAAACAAACTGTAATATTACACTCAACGTACCATAAATTAAGCTTATGACAGAAGTATTGTGCATGAACACAGAATCATACAAATTTAGTTTGTGTGTGTTTAGAAGAACACACTTGTATAATATCTTCTCTGTATATCACTCTGAAAGCTTTTTTCTTTTTTTCCTGAATTCCATGCAAATACTCTTGATGATTTTGTTTCAGTTATTGAAAACATCTTAAAATTTCTGTTGCAGAAAACGGATTTTGGCAGAAAATGGATTTCCTCAGATCGAGCACTATCTGTATGAAGAGCATGATATGATCCAGAAAGCTGCAACAGAGTGCATATGTAATATGGTCATGAGTGAAGATGTATGTATATGCTGTGCATTGTCTGTGTGCTGCTTTGGTCTTTAAAAATTATGTCTCAATCCTGTCTCATTTTTAACACTCATCATCATCATCATCATCGTTTAATGTCCGTTCTCCATGCTAGCATGGGTTGGACGGTTCGACCGGGGATCTGGGAAGCCAGAAGGCTGCACCAGGCTCCGGTCTTATCTGGCAATGTTTCTACAGCTGGATGTCCTTCCTAACGCCAACCACTCCATGAGTGTAGTGGGTGCTTTTTACGTGCCACCTGCACTGGTGCCAGGCGAGGCTGGCATCGGCCACGGTCGGATTGGTGCATTTTACGTGCCACCTGCACGGAAGCCAGTTGAGGTGGCACTGGCTTCGGCCACGATTCGGATGGTGCTTTTTACGTGCCACCGACACGGAAAACTTAACAATATCAGAATTGGATACAGATAATGACACCTTTGGAAATGGAAGCTCCTTTTTGTATGGATTGAAGTTACAGTTAATTGAGTTAATTTCAGTGTATTACAGGCATTGCTTTTGAAATATGAAGAATGTTACTCTGTTGGCATTTGAACTTGAAAGATGTCATTGATATTGATTCAGTGTAACATCCTAGTTATCTAGAATTATATTCATTAAACGAATTGAAAGGTTCATCCTAAAGTCCAAAAGCACTAACTTCCATATGAAGTTGCAACTTTTTTTCCTGTTAGCAACTGTATTGACCTTTTAGCATTTAAACTGGTCATATCCTTACCCAAATATTCTACCTGTTTTGTGTTCAGATTGGCAGATCTAGTCACTCATTTCTACCCTACATTGTCATTCTAAAAATAAATTATCACATCATCAAAATCTCAAAGCTACAAGATAATTCATGATTAATTCAAAGCAATTAATTCAAAGCAATTCAAAAGCGCAGGAGTGGCTGTGTGGTAAGTAGCTTGCTAACCAACCACATGGTTCCGGGTTCAGTCCCACTGCGTGGCATCTTGGGGCAAGTGTCTTCTGCTATAGCCCCGGGCCGACCAATGCCTTGTGAGTGGATTTGGTAGACGGAAACTGAAAGAAGCCTGTCGTATATATGTATATATATATATAAGTGTGTGTATGTGTTTGTGCCTGTGTTTGTCCCCCTAGCATTGCTTGACAACCAATGCTGGTGTGTTTACGTCCCCGTCACTTAGCGGTTCGGCAAAAGAGACCGATAGAATAAGTACTGGGCTTACAAAGAATAAGTCCCGGGGTCGATTTGCTCGACTAAAGGCGGTGCTCCAGCATGGCCGCAGTCAAATGACTGAAACAAGTAAAAGAGTAAAAGAGAGAGTTTCAAAATCAGCTTATATGTGTTTTGAACATAATTGTTGACTGCAATAAAGATTTATTCTATGTTGTAAAAATGTGGTTTGAAGGCACATAAATAAAATTGTTCTTACCTTGATTTGCAATCAGGTACTACCAGCAGATTGATCAATTCTTCACCCGTGTTCACACAACCTCTCTCTGTCCATAACTCCCAGTCCTCCTTCCACCATAATAAACAAACAAATCTCATTTATTTTCATCTTCAATATCTTTTTGATATCATTTAGAAATATAACTGAGCTGTGAACTATAGACGCCATGATAGATCGTTAGCCACTACACACATTTTTTTTTCTCTCCTTGTTTTTTCTGTGTCCTTTTCTGTAGAAGAGCGTAGGCTCGAAACATAAAAGACTTTTTCTATTCCTGAGCGTTATACTAATACATCTGTTTGTTTTCTACACCACCTGCCTTCGTCTTTTGTTGTTTTTTTTCGTAAACTCTCCCTATATATTCCTCCTCACTTATGTTGAATCTCTCATTATTAATAAATACATTTATTATGGTCTGTTGTAGCTTACCTAATGGTAAGGCTTATTAAGTCAATAATTAGAGACTCTTGTGATTTGAGTAATTGAGAAGATTTATATTGTCTTCTACAAGACGATATATAGAATTTGAAACCTGACAAAGTCAGTTTATGTAACACTTGTTAACTGTTCACTGATTCCTCCATTCAGAAATGAGCAGTATCTACCTATGGTGTTGCTTATAACTAGATGAATAAGTGATAGCCACATGTTAACAATGGTTAGAGAAAACATCTTTTATCTTTTGTCTAGTAGCACAATACTCTGCTAGAGCTGCATCAAACTAATACATTTAATTAAGAAATTGGTGCAATATTCAGATCTTTTCAGTTTGAACGGCAGATTTTTCTAGCGGTGTCATATGAAATTGTCACCCATAATTATGACTCTAGTATCGATCTATTGCATTTCAATCTATTTTAGGGTTAGGGTGGGGGGAAGGGTATCATTTTTTTCTTCACAAATGTAAATAAACCCAATCTGTTTCTTAAATGAGAGACATATTCATACGGCACAGAATGTTTTCACTTCAATAGATGCCATTGATTGGTTGAAATTGCAGAAATTGAAGAAAAAAAACAACAAATATCTTACAAACTATAGAATTTTCTCAATAAAGCCAAGAGAAAATGATGTTTTATAAACACATTCTACCAGTATACGAAGTTTTAAATTTTTTAGTTACCTAGAAATTATGTTAAAAACTGCTGTTCAAACCTAAAAGATCCCAATATTCTATATCAAGTTTTAAACAAGAGGGTTTACATCTCCTGGATTTCAGAGCTTTGATCAAAAAGTTATCTAGCATTTTAGTCAACTGTTAGCTTTTTTTGTAAGGGTATTATGATATATCAGTGGTTTTGATGTGGATTGCAATTACATTGAAATATGCTGCTTGTATTTTAACAGTAGATCCTTTTCAGTAGTATATATTTTTATTATTATATTCTTCTTCAGGTGGCAAAACTGTTTGAAGGAGAAAATGACAGAGTGAAATTATTGTTACTTTTCACTTCCAATGAAGATCAAGCAACAGCACTTGCAGCATCTGGAGCCCTTGCAATTTTGTCTAGCAGTGTTAAAATATGCCAGAAAATAGTTCAGGTAAGTAATTTGTTTCCTTACTTCAGTTTGAAGGTGGCGAGCTGGCAGAAACGCTAGCACGCCGGGCAAAATTCTTGGCAGTATTTCGTCTGTCTTTACATTCTGAGTTCAAATTCTGCCGAGGTCAACTTTGCCTTTCATCCTTTCAGGGTTGATGAATTAAGTACCAGTTGTATACTGAGGTTGATCTAATCGACTGGCTCCCTCCCCCAAAAATTTCTGGCCTTGTACCTAGAGTAGAAAAGAATATTACTTCAGTTTGATAAGCTATGACTCCAAGCTTGCATAATATACAATTTATAAGAAATTCTTGACCAATTCTTATAAATTTTGAATTTATATGTAATTCAAAGAAAAACAAAAATAACATTAAAACGGTATCAAAAGGAGAAAAAATATTGAAAAATTGAAATTTCAATTGTAAATTCTACCTTAATTCATGAGCAATTTTTCGATGAGTTGGAGTGTAGTTATCTTAGTCAATTCCATTATAGTACTGTCATTTATTTTGTTTTGGATCTGGTACCCTCTTTGGTTTGTTTTTGTGATACTCTTAAAAATAATTATGGAAGATTTTCTTTTAAAATTTCATTACAGGGGGAAATACTCTAGAATATCTCAGTTGAAGACCAGAATACTGGTTAGATGGTTGTCCTTTCTCCTGTTCCAGAACAATTTCTACATTACAAATTTAATAATTTATCACCTGGATTAGTTCCTAGAAACAAATCTATCTTCAGTTAATATTTTTACTAAACTCCTTCAGTAACTTTTACATACTCTCTTTTACTCTTTACTCTTTTACGTGTTTCAGTCATTTGACTGCGGCCATCCTGGAGCACCGCCTTTAGTCGAGCAAATCGACCCCGGGACTTATTCTTTGTAAGCCCAGTACTTATTCTATCGGTCTCTTTTGCCAAACCGCTAAGTGACGGGGACGTAAACACACCAGCATCGGTTGTCAAGCAATGCTAGGTGGACAAACACAGACACACAAATACATACACACACATACATATATATATGCATATATACGACAGGCTTCTTTCAGTTTCCGTCTACCAAATCCACTCACAAGGCATTGGTCGGCCCGGGGCTATAGCAGAAGACACTTGCCCAAGATGCCACGCAGTGGGACTGAACCCGGAACCATGTGGTTGGTAAGCAAGCTACTTACCACACAGCCACTCCACATAGTTGTTATTACCGTATTTTTCACTTAATTATTTTTCTGAATTCTGCTTTTTAATTTTTGCAGGTGAAAAACTGGCTCGATCATATGTTGGCACTGGCAGTGAATGAAAATATTCAAATACAGCACCGTGGTATTTATATTATTACCAATATGATTAGAGCAGAGAAAGATATAGCAGCAAATATAATTGAAAGCCAAATTCTAGAAGTTCTAATGGCTGTATCCAATTTGAAGACTCTGAAAAAACCATGATTCGTGAATGTGCTGAAGCCGCCTTACTGAAAGCTGCAGAATATGAACTAATAAAACCAGCACAAGAAAATGGTGAAGGGAGTTAGTTGTTCAATGTTAACCGAATATTATTTATTCTCCACAAATTACCAGTGTCCTCAGTTATTACCTCCGCCTTAGTGAAGGCGGTGGTATTGTTTTCAGTTGTGTTTGTTTGTTTGTCCATGGACAAGATATCTCAAGAACCTCTTGATGGATTCGGATGAAACTTTCAGGGATGTTTGGCCTTGTGACTGGCATGAACTGATTAAATTTTGGGATCGATCTGGTACCAGACAAGGATTCTGGATTATTTTTCATCCTTTTCTTTGTTTTTTTTTACTTAATTTTTAAGAGTGGTCAGCTTCATTTTTAATATTCTCGTTTGTAAGAGCAGTCAAGTTTATTTCAGATATTCTCATTTTAAAGATCATCTCTGGCTAATTGTTGGGAGGACATTGGCAGAGGTTTGTGCTCTCTGAGTGCTCTTAAATATTTGTTTTGTTTGTTTTGATATTAGAAATAATGCAGTTCAGGTATTCTTAATGTATATGTTTCAAACCAATAGAGTAAACAGACAAGTTTAGACAGTTATAGCTACAGGGTTACAGTATATCAATTTGAATAATTATGATTCCAATGGAGTCAACTAAGAGTAAACAGAATGATGTAGTTACAGTATAGTTACTATGGAATGTGTTTCCTCCGTTCTCTTCTGATTTCTTTTCATTCTGTTTATGGGTATGAATGACATTGAATAAAATTAAACATCTTACAAGATGAGTCTGTGATGTCATTTTAATTTCTGGTTGATCCAATTTGTTTCAACTCATATTGCTCAAGCCCATTAAAAATATATGAATGTCACTACATAATTTCAACTCCTTTAAATTTTTTATTTCTGTTTTATTGACTACTAGCAGTATCGCCCGGCGTTGCTCAGGTTTGTAAGGGAAATAGCTATAAAGCATTTTTAGAGAGTTATAGCAAAAAAATGGAAAAAAAAATGATGGTAAATTTTTTTTTGAGAGTAAAAAAAGGTTGAGTTGCGTCCCCTAGACAGTCTGTGGTTTGTTTTTTTTTATTCTCGACCCCATGTCGAATTTATCGATTTTTTCAGAACTGGGGCAACTTTTCAAAATTTTCGCTGCGTTAGTTTTGAATTATGACATTGGGCTATGTGTGTGTCAAGTTTCATCAGAATCGGTTGAAAGCCATGGTCAGGGTGAGGGTACGAGAAAACAGACACACAGAAACACGCACAGACAAACTGCCGTTTATATAGAGAGAGATTGGAGAGATTAATAAATTTATTTGTTTTTACTTATTTGTAAATATTTTTATTATTCACTTTCCTCTCACTATCTTTTTCTCTTGCTCTTCGCCTCTCCCTTCAACTAACCATATGATGCATTTGGCCTTAGTGCATTATATTACTCCTCTCTTCTTTCTTCTCCCTTTCTCTTTCTCTCACCCTTTATTCCACCTCACCTCCACCTCTCTAAGAAGCAGATTATTTTATAGATTTAAATTTTGTTTAAACATCTCCAACTGGGGTCTGGGAAGCCAGAAGGCTGCACCAGGCCCAATCTGATCTGGCAGGGCATCCAGCTGTAGAAACACTGCCAGATCAGACTGGGCCTGGTGCAGCCTTCTGGCTTCCCAGATCCCTGTTGAACCGTCCAACCCATGCTAGCATGGAAAGCAGACGTTAAACATTGATGATCTCCATAGGAAATGTGTTATTCATCATCATCATCATCGTTTAGCGTCTGTTTTCCATGCTAGCATGGGTTGGACGGTTCTACTGGGGTCCGTGAAGCCAGAAGGCTTCATCAGGCCCAGTCAAATCCGGCAGTGTTTCTACGGCTGGATGCCCTTTTGGGTATACAATTAAATTTTACTATTGAAGAATTGTGCACATAAAGACAGGTGTACCATAAAGGTAAAATAGAACAAAGTACTGGAATTATCTTACAAGAAAATTAGAAAATTAAATACACACTAAATGTGTGTAAATTAAATACACTAAATGAAATAAACACAAAAACACATCCAATAATGACTCATAATACAAATTAATCAAAATTTGTCACTCACCTTACAGGTGAATTAAAAATATAGGTAAATATAAAATAAAACAAGGTAAATTTTTTTAAATATTTATAAACTCATGTGGAAAGGGTAGCCCCAGGAAGATGTGGGTTGAAGTGGCAAGAAAGGATCTACAGATGTTGGAACTTACAGAGGGGATGACAAGGGACCGAGACCAGGCAGTTTGCTGTGCCTGAAAAGACACATCATGCTAAGTAAAAGTATAGTTGCCCTTGAATACAGGTTTGTCCCCTGCATCCCTCTCCAACTGAGCATTCCTGATCTTGTAGCCTCATGGGAACTGGTGCCAGGTAAAAAGCACCTGAATCAGTGTCTTGTAAATGCATCTGTGCCAGTGCTGTGTAAAAGCATCCAGTACACTCTGTAAAGTGGTTGGTGTTAGGAAGGGCATCCAGCCGTAGAAACCATGCCAACATGGAAAATGGGACCTATGATGGTGATGACACACACATACAAAGAGTATTCATATGGAATCTTGTAAAGCAGCCCACTCTACATAATGCACCTTTGCAAAGAGCGGCTAACTGGGTTCCGGGCAGGTGGCACGTAAAAGGCACCGTTCGAGCATGATCGTTACCAGCATCGCCTTACAGGCACCTGTGCAGGTGGCATGTGTAAAAAGATTCGAGCGAGGTCGTTGCCAGTATCGCCTGACTGGCCCCCATGCCGGTGGCATGTAAAAGCACCCACTACACTCTCGGAGTGGTTGGCGTTAGGAAGGGCATCCAGCTGTAGAAACTCTGCCAGATCAAGATTGGAGCCTGGTGCAGCCATCTGGTTCGCCAGCCCTCAGTCAACTCATGCTAGCATGGAAATCGGATGTTAAACAATGATGATGATGATGACGGACGGACCAGTGGGAGCTTTCCTCTTTTGTTGCTTTTGACACTGCTTTTTTCAACCATCAGAATTATGGAGATCAGCTGAATTGAAGGAGATATCCCTCTGGCAAGCTTTAACTTGTAACAATAAGGTATTTCTGTATGAGTATCACTAGTTTAATTTAGTCCAGTTAAAGGAACACAAATTCTGCAGAAACTTTAATACAAAATTATTTATTTTTATCATTTACAACAATATAGTCACTAATTTGAATGACAGAACAGTTATTTACACAGCAATAACGGTTCAACAATAAGGGAGAGGTGAGTGGTTTGTCTAGCAGCATAACAGCAGAGTCCATTGGAACAATTTGGTTGATTCTTGTGGTTTAGCCATGTCATTGCCACCAATATTGTTGGTGTCATTGCCTTGATTGCTATGGACACTGCTCTGGTCTGCTGGTTATTTTTAGTGTGTCTGTCAAAGAAAAACATACAAAAAAACTTATTGGTTGTTTTGTTGGGTTTCGATGGGACTGGTCAGCAGTGTTGCTGAAATCATTTGATGTGCTGAGAAACAGCTTAGTGTGTTTGGGACATGATCGCCAGTGCGTTGACAGAGATAGTAGTGCTATGGGTAAGGCTGCGATGACAGAAAGGGGGCCAGTCAATTAGATTGACCACAGTGGTACTTAAATTATCAACCCCGAAAGGATGAAAGGCTAAGTCGATCTTGACGGAATTTGAACACAGAACGTAAAGACAGCCGAAATACGGCTAAGCATTTCACCTAATGTACTAACATTTCTGCCAACTCACCACCTTGAATAAACAATCTTCTCAAGCTCAGATGCAGATGCACTCTGCATCGACAACAGATTGCATTCCCAGAATACAGAATGATACCCTTTAGTGAACATATTGAGAAATGTGCAAAGCAACTACTACCACAATTTTTAATCTTTCCATTCTATCAATATGCTATTGGAGCACCAACACAAATTAGATTAAACAAGGAAACATTCTTCATTGAAAAATATAAACCAAAACTTAACCATTCTAACATTTTTATACAAGGAAACTCATCTCATTGAAAAAACTAAAAAAAATATAAAGCAATTATCTACTTTATACCGGAAGAAATCCCTGATTACCTTCCCCTGCCTGGAACTCTTCACTTCATAGCGAAGCCATGACATGATGTAGGTAAAGAAATTTGAGAAATTTGAAAAGAAAATATGAAACCGGTTATTTCTCCAAAAACTGTTACTATACACAAAATTTTCTAACATAACAACTTAAATATATTCTTTAACCTTATAACACAATCCTTCTGTAGTTTCTTCACTCTTTTTTATTTTTTATACATCCAACAACGTGCTTTCGCACACCAACTCTCTCACCTATATATATATATATACCACTTCTTAATTTGAGCGAAGGCAATGCAAGCAGGAAGTAAAGGAACATTACTAAGATCCACACACAAAGATCAAATACATACATATATTCATGTATTGATTTATATCTACAGAACGGATATAAAATCTGACATATATAAATATAATAATATATATAAATAGATAAAAATCATACAATATATATAAATATATAAGAATCAGTGTTACATAAAAAAAACACAGTGAATTTATGCTTAAAGTTATAAAACATTGGTAAGTTAAAAATTTGGGATTATAAAACATATAAAGGACATATTGAAATGACATTAAAATTCCAGAAAAAATACAAAAATTACAAAATTGTTTATCTACAGGCCATTTCGGAGATATGCCAATTAATATGATACATTTCATATATTTGAATTTTGTAATTTTTGTATTTTAAAAATTTTTTCTGGAATTTTTCTGGAATTTTGATACCTCATTTTAATATGTCCTTTTTATGTTTTATTATCCCAAATTTTTAATTTACCAATGTTTTATAACTTTAAGCATAAATTCACTGTGTTTTCTATGTAACACTGATTCTTATATATTTATATATCATCATCATCATCATCATCATCATTTAACGTCCGCTTTCCATGCTAGCATGGGTTGGACGGTTCAACTGGGGTCTGGGGAGCCTGAAGGCTGCACCAGTCCAGTCAGATCTGGCAGTGTTTCTACAGCTGGATGCCCTTCCTAACGCCAACCACTCCGAGAGTGTAGTGGGTGATTTTATGTGCCACCGACACAGGTGCTAGACGAGGCTGGCAAACGGCCACGCTCGGATGGTGTTTTTTTTGTGCCACCGACACAGGTGCCAGACGAGGCTGGCAGACGGCCACGCTCGGATGGTGTTTTTATGTGCCACCGACACAGGTGCCAGATGAGGCTGGCAAACGGCCACGATCGGATGGTGTTTGTTACGTGCCCACAGCACGGAGGCCAGTCGATGCGGTACTGGCTACGGCCACGTTCGGATGGTTTTCTTGTGTGCCACGTGCCACCGGCACTGGTACCACAAAGATACAAATTCCATTGATTTTCATCTATTTTGATTTGTTTTGATTTGATTTTCACTTGCCTCAACAGGTCTTCACAAGTGTCACAAGAAGGAAGGTAAGCACAGGTGGACTGACTACGTCCCAGGTAGGGGCCACGGGTTATGGCCTGACTAGTCTTGCCGGGTCTTCGGATGGTGTTTTTATGTGCCACCGACATAGGTGCCAGATGAGGCTGGCGAACGGCCATGATCGGATGGTGTTTGTTACGTGCCCACAGCACGGAGGCCAGTCAATGCGGTACTGGCTACGGCCACGTTCGGATGGTTTTCTTGTGTGCCACCGGCACTGGTACCACAAAGATACAAATTCCATTAATGTTCATCTATTTTGATTTGTTTTGATTTGATTTGATTTGATTTTGATTTTGATTTTGATTTTCACTTGCCTCAACAGGTCTTCACAAGTGTCACAAGAAGGAAGGTATGCACAGGTGGACTGACTACGTCCCAGGTAGGTGCCACAGGTTATGGCCTGACTAGTCTTGCCGGGTCTTCGGATGGTGTTTTTATGTGCCACCAACACAGGTGCCAGATGAGGCTGGCGAACGGCCACGATCGGATGGTGTTGTCGGTGCGGTACTGGCTACGGCCACGTTCGGATGGTTTTCTTGTGTGCCACCGGCACTGGTACCACAAGATACAAATTCCATTGATGTTCATCTATTTGATTTGTTTTGATTTGATTTCGATTTTCACTTGCCTCAACAGGCCTTCACAAGTATCATAAGGAGGAAGGTATGCACAGGTGGACTGACTACGTCCCAGGTAGGGGCCACGGGTTATGGCCTGACTAGTCTTGCCGGGTCTTCGGATGGTTTTTTTATGTGCCACCGACACAGGTGCTAGATGAGGCTGGCGAACGGCCACGATCGGATGGTGTTGTCGGTGCGGTACTGGCTACGGCCACGTTCGGATGGTTTTCTTGTGTGCCACCGGCACTGGTACCACAAGATACAAATTCCATTGATGTTCATCTATTTGATTTGTTTTGATTTGATTTTGATTTTCACTTGCCTCAACAGGCCTTCACAAGTATCATAAGGAGGAAGGTATGCACAGGTGGACTGACTACGTCCCAGGTAGGGGCCACGGGTTATGGCCTGACTAGTCTTGCCGGGTCTTCGGATGGTGTTTTTATGTGCCACCGACACAGGTGCTAGATGAGGCTGGCGAACGGCCACGATCGGATGGTGTTTGTTATGTGCCCACAGCACGATGGCCAGTTGATGCGGTACTGACTACGGCCACGTTCGGATGGATTTCTTGTGTGCCACCGGCACTGGTACCACAAAGATACAAATTCCATTGATGTTCATCTATTTTGATTTGATTTGATTTTTTTGAATATTTATATATATTATATGATTTTTATCTATTAATATATATTATTATATTTATATATGTCAGATTTTATATCCATTCTGTAGATATAAATGAATATATGTATGTATTTGATCTTTGTGTGTGGATCTTAGTAATGTTAGGGTTTAGCAACGAATTGCCTCACCACACACCGAGGCTGACTTAAAATTGTATGATAGATTGCCGTCATTTCATTCTCTCTTGCCTGTCTGTGTTTGCCTTTCAAGTGCTGTGTTTTTACTGAGATCTCCCTTTTAGTAGAAAGAATAGCTATAACTTTTTGACTGCTATTTCTAAATTCGGTGTGTGGTGAGGCAATTCGTTGCTAAACCCTTAATTGCTTAGTATTACTTAAATTTTCCTCGAATGAGGCTTTTACATGCCGAAATCTACTTGGTGTAATTAATAATTATTCCAAATTAATTAATTTCACCCTATATTGTTACTGATAACCATATTTCATCCCAGTAAATGACCACAGCATCTTGTCTTGGTTACACGCGGGTGGGAAGGGGCTGGTGACACAAACTTTCATTCACACTTTGAATTTGGTGGTACTGGTAACGGCTTTAGCTAGCTCTGATACTAAGTTGAGATGATGCCTTCTAGTATCTCGAAATTTAATATACAATTAAACCATCAACTACCAGATAATACCAATTCATATGATTTATTAACTAATTATTTAGATTAAATAGGAACATCCAAATCCAACAGAATAATACAGAATAAAACAATATACATCAATACGTAAGATAATACCATAAGAATAATACATATAAAATGGATCTATATATATATATATATACTTTAAGTATGGTAGATGAGTTCACCAAAATTTAGATTCAGATGAATATGGTACGTAAGTTGAGGCACCAGAATTTAGTACGGTATTATCCATACAATTTCAAAATAAGGTGATTAAGATCAAAATAAGCAACAAAGATATCCAGAGGTAATGTAGTACGATCGTTTCATGCAACTCCATTTAATTGAACAATGCAATCATTACATCAATTTAAAATGTAGGGTAATCTTCAGCTGCACAAAGAGATAGAACTTAATTAAATTAGAACAGATGGACACAATAGTATAATTATACATAAAGTCTCCAAGAAGTTAAGGAGATAGACAAAGGACATGTTGTACCTACAACAGCATATACGTAACTAAAAATTTTCCAGAAGACACTGCCTGTCACTGATTTTTTTGTTTTTTATGGCGTCATTTTTAATTTATAGAGTAGCTTATCAAATCACTTATATATTTAAGACTGAGAGAAACAGAGGGCAGTATCTGATTAGGGAAGGGTTGAGGGAGTAGACAGACATCATAGTTGGTATAGTCATAAAAATCAAGATTTATTAGAAGCAATGTCATGAGGTTTAATAAGGGAAAACTTAAAACAAGATGTTAGCTGATAAATAAGGGGTACCCATTAGCAGACTATTGATAATGAAACAGGAGAAGTCTTATCGTGTTGCACTATAGTTAAATACTTTAAAACAATGCTGCTTTATTGTATACAGTTAAAGTTTAGGGTTATTCAAGAGATTATTAAGAAGAATATTGTAACAAACGGATAGAAATTCATGAATACTTTTGAGTATATATCAAACTTTTACCACAACAGAGGGAGGAAAAGAAATTATATGGAAATAGTTTAATATTTCTACATAATGTACACTTAAATATTAACTCATCAGATGGTATCTGTGAATATTGATTAATTGCTATATACTGGTATTAATAAAGGAGTATTGAGGTAAAGGAACATACTAATTACATATTAATAAAATTTTAATCTAAGCAGTATTTTTTTATAAGTAGTGAATATACCAGTATTGTTTTATATAAGCTAAGTATGTATTTATAGAGATACAAAACTTAGAATGATTTTATAAATAAATAAAGGCTAATTATAAAATAAAATAAAATAATCAAGTAGGGCAGAACACCATAGAATAGGAATAAAATGGCTTAATTACTAATACTATGGTAAAGTATAGGTAGCTAGTCAACACCTATAAAGATGATTTTTTAAAAAAAGTATAATTATTCAAAATATATTAGACTAAAAATTATATTTACTTATTTAGCTAATATCTATAAAAGACTGATGTTTGGTACTGGCTAAAGGAATATTTAAGTTATGGAATAATCCTATTTTACACTAATCTTTTTTTAAATTTAGGGTTATTTTATAGGTTTAAGAAGTTATTATTATTACTGCTTGCATGATATTTATAGTTTCTTAGTGGTACTTGTTTAGAAAGGTTATTTATATAAAGGTCCTTATAAATACGAAGATCAGGAGAGTAGAGCCATTTAAGAAAGAGATAAATCAAGTAACTTTTAAAGATCATTTCAAACAATATTGTCATACTGTATAAGGTTAAAATTTTAGGGTAATCAAGAAGATTATTAAGAATGAAAATTTAAAAAAAGGATACCACTTCTTTGAATATATATATATATATATATATGTATATATATATATATATATATATATATATCTATATATATATATATATATATATATATATATATATATATATATATATATATATATATATATATATATATATATAATATATATATATATATATATATATATATATATATATATATATTATATATATATATATATATATATATATATATATATATATATATATAAAATATTATTAGAGACAAAACCACTATTTTGCAAAACAAACAAGGAAAGACTTAATCAATACATAAAATTTTAATAAATAGACAAAAAAACCGCCACTACAATTGTTTCTTGTCTTGATCGACAATCTTCAGGTGGACTTCCAATCTAAAATATCAATATTTTAAAATATAAAAATAATAATTTTAAAATAATTAAAGTATGAATGAAAAAATATAAATATATAATCCATATATAACCTATATATAATCCATATATAATCAATATATAAACAATATATAAACTAAAATAAACCTATCAACAATTAAATATAAAATATAAAATATAAAATATAAAATATAAAACAAAACAAAAAAAATAATAATAATATAATAATAAACTATATATATACCCATACACATATACCTAATTATATATAACCATATCTAACTACATACACTAAATCACACCCCTATATATATATCCCTATACATACACATAAAAACGTCTAGGCAACTTTAAATAAATAAAATAGCTAAATACTTCAACACAATACTTATTCATACTCCCACACACACACACATACAACCCACATTCACGCTCTAGAAAACGGACATCACTTAAAATTATGAACGGAGAAATAGAATAAATGGAATTAAAAATTATATTCACTTGGTAAAACTAACACTACTTAAAAATTATGAATGAAACAATGCAATAAAACAACAGACATCGCAAATAGACACAAATTACTACGAATTCCTTAACAAACCTACCATGATAAACCAAAACTCATAAAAACATATAATGATAAAATCTCCCTTTACTAAACTCTATAACATACCTATATAGCAATCCCCCTAACCTAAACATTCACACACAAATACACACACGTAAACCACACACCCACGACATATACAAATACCCACACCACTTACACATACCTATACATACATATAAACCTCAACATATACTCCAAAAACCCACTCAACCCACACAGACAAATAAACACAAAAATTATGAATAGATTCTTTTATAAAACTACCATGATAAGCTAAAACTCACAAAACATAAATGATAAAACCTCCCTTTACTAAACACTATAACATACTTATATAGCAATCCCTTTAACCTATACATTCACACACAATACACACACGTAAACCACACACCCATAACAAATACAAACACCCACCCCACTCACACACACCCACAAGTACATATAAGCCTCAACATATACACCAAACAAAATTACTTTACCAAGGAACTTAACATATGTATAAAAAGTATAACCGCTCTGGAAACGAACATCTTTTAAAATAATGAATGGAGAAATGGAATAATGGAATTAAAAGTAATATTCACGTGGCAAAACGAACACCACTCAAAAATTATGAATGAAACAATTTAATAAAACAACCAACAACGAAAATAGACAAATTACCACGAATTCCCTAAAAAAACCATGATAAACCAAAACTCTTAAAAACATATAACGATAAAATCTCCCTTTGCTAAACTCTATAACAAACCTATATAGCAATCCCCCTAACCTAAACATTCACACACAAAAAACACACACGTAAACCACAGACCCACGACTTATACACATACCTATACTAACTTATAATCCTCAATATATACCAAAAACCCACTCCCTCCCCACACAGACAAATTAACACATACATCCCAAAACCTAAATAACAAACCCATATACACATTCACACACAAACACACACACACGCAAAACACACACACACAACAGATACTTATACTCCCTCACATATACGCATATATATACTCACTAAACTCGATATATACAACAATATTTACACACCCACACTCATACAGATAAATAAATTATACAACTAAAAACTCACACACAATCTCATATACATAAACACTCCAATAAAAAACAACATTAATACATCGTAATTAACCAGAATATCAAAAATAACAATATGACATAAGGAGAAATAAAATACATACTTACAAGTCAGTTTCAAATTATGAAGTGAAATTAAATTCTTAGCCGTTAAAAAAACAAACCAAAATTACGTTACCATAGAAATATAACTTATGTAAAAAAGAATACGCGCCATGGAAAGTAAACGTCATTTAAATTATGAATGGAGAAATAGAATAAATGGAACTAAAAACTATATCCACGTGGCAAACCAACACTACTTAAAAAAAATTATTATGAATGGATTCTTTAATAAAACTACCATAATAAATTATTATATACAATTATGAGCTTTAGCTCATCTTAGCAGCTCTAACAAACAACTTGCAGTAACCCAAATCTATTCTCGATACCTGCCTTACTACTACACTATTCCATTCCCAATCCAAGCAACGCTAGCCCACCACCCGGTTACAATTCCCAACTCCACCCATTCATTCACAATTTCAACGACGTTCAACTCCACAGCGCTACATATAAGCCTCAACATATACACCGGAGATTCGCTTTCAATCCGTGCGGATGGGTGAGAGTATACATTGAGTGTAGTGATGGGGCTCCCATTACTATACACATTTGTACCTGTGTGGTAGTCTCCATGTGTATATCACGCACGGGTATAAATGCAGGGGGTACACGCGCACGGCATGTACGTGTACCCCCTCACATGTACATATGCATGCTAGTTGGGCTCGATATGTGCAACAATGTAATCGCGCCCGCATACATGCATATGGGCGAGTTGCACAATCAAAATACGCACACGTGTGTGTGTGCGTTCCCTGGTTGTGCAATTCACCCATCTGGGTGTGAATGGGTGTAAGCGTATTGCTGTGGATGTCGAGCTTGATACGTATGTATATGAGTGTGTATTGGGGGGTTGTACGTATTTATTGTGTGCATGTGCTTCACGCACGTGCGTCCATGTATGGATGAATATATTGGGATTGCTATGTGGGTGTAAATTGGGTATAGAGGGGGGAGTTTTGTCATTGTATGGGTGTAGGTTTCATTTGTGATGGTGGTTTGTTGGTGATTTTTAATATGTTCTGTATATTTGGGTTAGTTATGTATTATTCTAGTGTGTATAATTGTATACATATGATTGGTGTGAGTGGGATTACGCCCATTTTTGGGGATGTATGTGTTTATTTGTCCGTATAAGGCGGGAGTGGCCGTTTGGTGTACATGTTGAGGCTCACATGCAATTCCAGGTACGCGCGAATGAAGTGGGCACTTATATTTGTTATGGGTGTGTATACTTTATTATAACAGACAATACCCAAATTAACGGCTAAGAATTTAATTTCACTTCATAATTTGAAACTGACTTGTAAGTATGTATTTTATTTCTCCTTATGTCATATTGTTATTTTTGATATTCTGGTTAATTACGATGTATTTAATGTTGTTTTTTATTGGAGTGTTTATGTATATGAGATTGTGTGTGAGTTTTTAGTTGTATAATTTATTTATCTGTATGAGTGTGGGTGTGTAAATATTGTTGTATATATCGAGTTTAGTGAGTATGTATATGCGTATATGTGAGGGAGTATAAGTATCTGTTGTGTGTGTGTGTTTTGCGTGTGTGTGTGTTTGTGTGTGAATGTGTATATGGGTTTGTTATTTAGGTTTTGGGATGTATGTGTTAATTTGTCTGTGTGGGGAGGGAGTGGGTTTTTGGTATATATTGAGGATTATAAGTTAGTATAGGTATGTGTATAAGTCGTGGGTCTGTGGTTTACGTGTGGTGTTTTTTGTGTGTGAATGTTTAGGTTAGGGGATTGCTATATAGGTTTGTTATAGAGTTTAGCAAAGGGAGATTTTATCGTTATATGTTTTTAAGAGTTTTGGTTTATCATGGTTTTTTTAGGGAATTCGTGGTAATTTGTCTATTTTCGTTGTTGGTTGTTTTATTAAATTGTTTCATTCATAATTTTTGAGTGGTGTTCGTTTTGCCACGTGAATATTACTTTTAATTCCATTTATTCCATTTCTCCATTCATTATTTTAAAAGATGTTCGTTTCCAGAGCGGTTATACTTTTTATACATATGTTAAGTTCCTTGGTAAAGTAATTTTGTTTGGTGTATATGTTGAGGCTTATATGTACTTGTGGGTGTGTGTGAGTGGGGTGGGTGTTTGTATTTGTTATGGGTGTGTGGTTTACGTGTGTGTATTTGTGTGTGAATGTATAGGTTAAAGGGATTGCTATATAAGTATGTTATAGTGTTTAGTAAAGGGAGGTTTTATCATTTATGTTTTGTGAGTTTTAGCTTATCATGGTAGTTTTATAAAATAATCTATTCATAATTTTTGTGTTTATTTGTCTGTGTGGGGTTGAGTGGGTTTTTGGAGTATATGTTGAGGTTTATATGTATGTATAGGTATGTGTAAGTGGTGTGGGTATTTGTATATGTCGTGGGTGTGTGGTTTACGTGTGTGTATTGTGTGTGAATGTTTAGGTTAGGGGGATTGCTATATAGGTATGTTATAGAGTTTAGTAAAGGAGATTTTATCATTATATGTTTTTATGAGTTTTGGTTTATCATGGTAGGTTTGTTAAGGAATTCGTAGTAATTTGTGTCTATTTGCGATGTCTGTTGTTTTATTGCATTGTTTCATTCATAATTTTTAAGTAGTGTTAGTTTTACCAAGTGAATATAATTTTTAATTCCATTTATTCTATTTCTCCGTTCATAATTTTAAGTGATGTCCGTTTTCTAGAGCGTGAATGTGGGTTGTATGTGTGTGTGTGTGGGAGTATGAATAAGTATTGTGTTGAAGTATTTAGCTATTTTATTTATTTAAAGTTGCCTAGACGTTTTTATGTGTATGTATAGGGATATATATATAGGGGTGTGATTTAGTGTATGTAGTTAGATATGGTTATATATAATTAGGTATATGTGTATGGGTATATATATAGTTTATTATTATATTATTATTATTTTTTTGTTTTGTTTTATATTTTATATTTTATATTTTATATTTTATATTTAATTGTT